>NC_092511.1:65600000-65680000 GCF_047511675.1 Marmota flaviventris
CTGATGAAAAGGAAGCAATTTATGAAGTTTTGAGATTAGTGCCTGAAACCTAAACAGAATCCATTAAATTAGACAAAAGGCACATAAAGATTAAGAATTGAATATATCATTAGGATGCTGGTAGCAATGAGGAACTAAAAATATGAGAAATTGCATATTTTACGTTTCTTTTCATTTAATGAAATATACTTTGGTTTGTATTACCCTCTTAGATCCAATTAATCCAACACAAAAGCCTCTCCAAATATACCCATGTGGATTTTTCTCACGTTTAGTTCACTCCCACATAACAACTAATTATATGAAATTTCAAATAAATGAGGAGAGGCCAATTACTTAACAAATATATTTTTAATAGGCAACTCTTCGAATTAGCTTTAAAATACTTAAAGTTTTCTTTTTTTCTTACCATTAAATGACCCTGCTTTGCCTAAAATAATTATGAAAGCTGATTTTTCTGTTAATATTTACAAGTTAGGAAGTTCTGAGATCTGGTAATGTTATTATTGAAATTAATTAATACTTCACACCACACTGTAATACCACATACTATGTAAGATTTAAGAAAATTACATCTAATTTTTTTTGCACACTCAGTAACTAAAATGACAATATTTGCTTATCTTCTAAACAAATGAAAGTTGTATGCATTGTAAGTGATATCCAATAATGTTTGATTTACTAGAATTTTTCAAGAATCCTTGAAATCAATACTGTATGAATGAGAAACTGAGGCACAGGTTATTCATGGTTTCTCCAATATAAAATAACATTTATAATAGAATATGATGCTGAAATGGGAGGGCCATTGAATTCACAGCCTTAAAATATAGCATTCCCTCCGACTGATTTGGTCATTTAATTGGATCATCTTCACCATATTAGACTAAGACCAATGAGAACTTGAAAAATGAAAAACAGCATTATAGAAAAAGACCACTTCTAATGTTTTCAACACTATTTCACACTCAAAGTCCTGAGAATCTGTCCAGATGTTTTCTTCCTTCCTTACTCCTCTTCCCCTACTCAGTGGTGACCTCACGTCTCCTGAAATTTCCATTCTTATCCTGTTATTTCTGCCCTGGATTTGTTGTTTTCCTACTCATTCCAAATCTCATAGATCTTTATGTTCCCTCCGCTGCTTCCAATGCCCTTAAATCCAAAAAGCCATCACCCTCCACTTTAGCTACCTGTGATCCTCCACCTCATATCAATGCAAATCTCTGTGAGATGTCTACTACCAAGTGGTGGTAGTAGACTTCCTAACTTGCAAATATTAACAGAAAAATCTGCTTTCATAATTATTTTAGGGAAAGCAGGGTCATTTAATGGTAAGGTCATGGGTGCACCATGCCTATAAGAAAATTCCTGAAATAAGTAAACTGGAGCTAATAAAAAAATCAAGATTAATAATACTAGTGGGGGAGGAGACAGTCAGTATAGGTAATAAATGATTGGGTCTCAAAGATGGGAGGCTAATTCAGGAGTAAATTAAATGCCAATACCTCGTATCCCTTCCCCAGATTGCAACCTATTGTCAAGGTGACCTGCTTCCAAGTAATTTCCCTTACTGCAAGGGCCTCCTGGGCTGCTCCCTTCCTGCCCATCGCCCTGGGTGGATTCATTCTGCCCTTCAATCATTCTACCTTCACCTTTTGGCAACTGGTCAAGTAAGCCGAATAGGGGGAAGAGAGGCTATGAGAACAAAGGGATTCTAAAAAGTATAAAAGGGGCAGGACACCCCCATTTCATCAGATACCAGCTCTGGATCCCCTTCTCAGAGGAGAAGTCTATCTCTGTTCTGCCTTTGCTTTGCATGCTTGCCTTGGTCTGGGGTATTCAATCTTCACATCTGGGAAACAGCACTGGGCCCTGATTGATTTCCATTACTGGCTACACTTAGTAGTTTAGTTCTCCAAACTGACTAGTAAGATTTCTGTATGTTGTCTCAGTTTTTTAAATATCTTTTCTAAATGTATCCCACTGCCTTAACTCCACACTGCAACACTTCTGCTCATACTCTCAGCTGATGCCATCTCTTTTGAGGCAAGACTAGATGATAAAGAGCAAACTTTATGTCCTTCCCCTCTCCATATTTCCACTGAAATCTGTGGCCTAATATCAGAAATGAGGAAGGAACTGGTTCATAAATCTGTATAGTCAACTCATCTCAGCCTGGACCAATCAGTGACAGATGCCCCTAAACTCTGCTGGGCCAACCTGTTGTGACAATTTAGATGGCATAGGCCCTCCTACCTCCAGCTTCCCTTATAAGCATTTTTCTTGCCTTTCCCGCCAAGACTTCCCCAACCCTCACCCTTTAGCAGCCTACTGAACCTTAACCAGGAGCGCCCCCCTAATAAATCTTATTTTGATGCCTTATTCTTGTTCCGTGGTTCCTGATCTCACATGCCTTTTCTGCTTTACACAAAGGACTTTCGCTTTCAACAGTTTTCCATCTTAAAAAGTAAAAAAGAAATTGTATCTGATATTTTCCATATAACGTAAAATAGAATTCTTTTGTATGTAGCTAAGTTTCTTAGAAAAAGTAATAGACTAACCTGTATGACTTTTTTTCCCTTACTTTTCAATCACTTCATTTATCTCAGATGTTAAAACATGATGCAAAGAAAAGACCACGGGCTCCAATTTTAAATCAAATTAAAGCAAGCTTATAATTCCAACAGGCTGGGACTGTCTATCCTGGAAATCTGTGGGTTAGAAAACAGTACTAGACAGTACTCCAGCTCTCTAGGAGCACAGTTTTATAGCACAAAAAGTTGCAAAAATGGAGGTGTCTTGAGAACTTACCGATTAACAGGATTTTGACAAGCATAATACAAAGGCACATTGTAAGCACAAAATGACCATTAACCAATGGTCTAAATGGTTCACCACTTAGGGAGTAAATTTAGATCCCAACATCAGAATTTATGAGGCGAAATTAGGGTTTCAGAGAGGGTTGTTATCTGGTCAGGGAAAACCAGGCATGGGTGAGGTCAAGGCACAGTCAGGCATTCCAAGCAAGTTTAAAACATCAAAATATGGCCAGGCCAAATAGAAATCCTAATATTTTACAGAAAACAGAAATGAATCTTTTATAACTTTTTATAACATGGCTCATGATCTTAAGAGGGAATTAGGCTGGGGTTATCACAGAATGTCCCTATGTTTTGGGCACTTCCAATTCTGACTGACCTTCTTTGAGAAGGAATATTAATGTATGTTTATTTTGGAAACATGCCTTCTCTTTGACTCTAAAGCACATCTTAATAATGTACTCTATTTGGTCATCCTTTTAATATCTACCCATCCCTATTCTTTTTCTCATGCAGTTTTTGCTTCTCTTTATTCATCATTTTGAAATTCAATTCTCTTTCAGCTTGCCCTCCTTGTCTTTCCCCAGTTTGAGTTCTGAACAGTTCTTCAGAGGACCAGTCATGACTTGAAGAACAGAATCCCCTTTTTCACTTCCACATATTCTCTTGAGCTACACTTATACAGCTGGTCATGTGTGAAGGGTTATAGAAAATAATATTCCTACAAGACAGCCCCCTATGAAAAGCTGAGACAGTGCAGCTCAGAAGGAGGGAGGGAAAACTAGCCAAGCATTAACCTCCAAGTAAATCCTAAATCCTTTCCAATAACAATGGGCCCTGAAAGAAGGGGGCAGATACTTGAATGCTGGGCTGTGGACTTTGACCTTCTCCCAGTGCAAATTGGTCCTAAATGGAGACACAGTAAATGTTGAAACTCTGGAAAGAAAACCAATGGGCAAAATTTGACTGTCCATCCTCGGGATCTGGGCTCCCTCCTGAGTCAAAGTTTTAACCTGCACCACTAGCTCTTGACTATCCGAATGGCATGTCTACAGTTTCCATTGATTAAAACACCCTCATTATACCCTATAAAACTAAATCCCCTCTGTAACCATAACCTAGGACTATTTTCGCTGAATCTGTTGAAGTCCACATCCACCATTTTGTGCTTACAATGTGCTATTGGTCCAAGTGCTTCCAATTAGTTCCTCATACACTTCTTTTCAAAACCTGGAAAATGTCCTTGCTACTTCTTCATAGTTCTGTTCATGTTTCTTTTCTAACCATTCTCTATCATAAGCAAGAAAATTACTTTTAGTAAAGAACAAATCTGGTCTATAACACATTTGTGCTTTAAATTCAGTCATGATTTCCCTTTACCTAAAATTTAAGCTATTTTCTTATGACAGAAGATTATGTTCCTTATGAATTGTTTTTTATCTAGAACTCACACTAATATATTGGTCTTTAAAACTCTATGTTCTATTTTATTCCCATATAAAGTATCTGCCCTTCTCCAAACATGTTATATAGTATCAAAATCTTGCTGTCCTTTAGTAAATAGGATGCTATTATTTGGCTGGAAATATTATTGCCAATAACTTTGCCAAGTTGCCTATAGTTCTGTCCACTTCACCTTTATTCAACAAGCTTCCACGATCATTCCAGGCCAGATATTTCCCATCTCTCTACCTAAACATCAATTATAGAATTTAATCCCTTTTATGGTGAAAACTGTGTGTTTTTTTTTAATCTACAATTTTCAGGAAACCATAAAGTACTTAGAAAAAAGGGACCATGTTCTACTCATCTTTAAATGCCTCATGCACAGCATAAGACTTCAATTATTGTAAGCACTCAAGTATTCACTGATTGAACAAATTAATAAACATACCTTTTGACCTGAAGTAGATTACTCTTTCTTTTGACAGGAATTCTCATGTTTTCCAGATAATGAAGTATATGATTAGGATCACTTTCTGACTTTAATCTCCTCATCTCTGCATTCCAAACAGCTCTTCTTCTTTCTGATATGTTAGTTCCTCAAATACATTTGCAAAATTATACAATTTTCTTTTGTATTAATTTTTACCTTTCTGCAAGTTTGCCTTTAGATTTATTGAGTTCTAGACAATTCTCTTTCTTCTTTGTCACTGATAGGTATTTGTGTATTTGGATTAGTATGGCTTTCAGCAGATGAGCTTATTTTTAAATTCTGACAGACCTTAAACACTAAATATAACAAATAAATCAAAGAAAGATAGGGATTGAAATGAGGCTTCTCCATTCAAGTCAGTTTACCTGAACATTTGGAATAGTATAACAAAGTCACTCCAACTACTCATGTTTTCCATATGTAACATCTTTATATCCTGTAACCAAGTAATTACTTCCCATACCCTCTCTTATCTGAGGGATTGGGGAAAGTAATATGTTAATTAATGATCCTACAATATCATCCACTTCGAACAGTCTCTTAAATTTTCAATCAGTTCAGATGCAGATTCCTTTAAATTCAGACCATAGTTTAAAAGGTCTGCTTTTAACAGTCCAGTCTATCAGGGTGAGTGCTCAGATTTCCTGTATTGCATGCTTATTTCCTGAATGTCTTTCTGAGGATTCCAGAATGGGAACAGATTTCAGAATCCTGGATGCAGAGTGATTATTCCGGTCTGTGCTGATCTGGTCACTATATATATGTATGTAGGCTAATTTAAAACGTGTTCAATCGAGTGTTTTGGACTTGGTAACAAAACCTACTCCCATAGTCTTTGGACTCAGAAATGCGCACCCAAAGTATCCACACTCTCAACCTGTCTACTTCATGTACTCTGCTTGTTGTCCTGCCCTTTCATGTTCCCTCACAGTGATCTACTGGAATATTTGGAAGTGTGTGTGTCCACTATGGAACTTGCTGAACCAGAAATATTCTGTAAGGCTGTCAATTAGGGCATATTTCTAAGCAAATTGTCTATTCTCTCTCCCAGGACATACTGAATGTAGCTTAGAGACTTGGAATCCTCCGGGCGATGCCTCCCAATCTCAACATTCATTACTCATCCTTGGCTGCTTGGTTTATGGGATTTTTTCAAAACACTTTCTCTCTCCTTAGAGTTCCATAGCAAGAGAAAGAGAGGAAAAAAAAGAACACCCTGTCTCTTGCCTTTTTGGAGGTCCTCTGACACAGAAGTGTTCTGCATTCTCTTTGTTATCTCTCTAAAAAAAATACAAATAAAACCCCCTTAATTCTATAAAATAACAAGGTAAAGCCCTACAGTTCTAACTCCTGACATCTCACTGACCAGCTAAAGAATTTAGAATTTTCCTCATTTCTCTTAATAAAAGAATGACTCTTCCATAAAATTGTGGGCCCATTCAATATCCTTATTTCATTTTCCATGGATATATGTATCTATTACTGGGATTGATAGGCTAGATTGGTTTTTGACATTTTGAGGAACCTCCATACTATTTCCCCAAATGGCTGGTCTAATTTAATTCACACAAACACTGTGCTAGAGATTCCCTTTTCTCCACATCCTGGCCAGCACTTGTTATCTTTTGTCTTTTTGATTCTTGCTGGGGTGGGGTGATGTCTCAGTGTTTTTGTTTTTTTTCTGATTTGCATTTCCCTGATAATTAGTGATGGAGCATTTTTCAGATAACTGTTTGCCATTTGTATTTATTCTTTCCATGACTGTCTACTTATATGTATTGTACATTTTTTTAAATCTGTTTACTTGATTTTTTTTGTATATTATCTTTTTGGAGTTCCTTTTATATTCTGAATATCAAGACCTTGTCAGATATATATAGCTTGCAAAGATTTTCTTCCATTACATAGGTTGCCTCTGCACTCCTTTGAGTGTTTTCTTTGCTCTGCAGAAGCTTTTCAGTTTTAGGTAGTACCATTTATTTATTTTTTTTCTTTTATTTCCTGTGCTTTGGGGTTGTTGTCCAAAAGAGTCCTTGTCCGTTCCAATATGCTGAAGCATTACACCTAAGCATCCACATAGTTTTTCACAGTTTTTAGATTTACATTTAGTCTTTAATCCATTTTAAATTAATCTGCATAAATGGTGAGAGACAGGAATACAGTTTCATTCTTCTGCATGTTATATCCAATATTTCCAACATTACTGCAAAAAATAAATAGTAAACGGTACCCATGACAGCTCAATCTCGCTATTTCTTGCAAATATGTATCTGTACATGGTGGAAACACTGAAAGTCACAAAGAAAGAGAAGCTTGTCTAAAAATATATGATGAAAAGTTCAGGAGAAAACATTTCATATTTTCTAGAATATAGGAATATCTAACTTCTATAAATTTGTAGCACAAGGTGATAAAGTCTAAAAATGAAAGGGTCAAAGGAAAGGATGAAATAAATATGCATGAAGTAAAAAGTGTAAAGAAATTTAAACAAATTTACAGAATTCACAGTGGCAGTAGCAAAGAGCTGTTATATAACTGAGAAACCAAAAATTTTCACAAAAAATACAAAAACAAATATAGGTAACAGATATAAAGGGGAAAAAATGAAGAATCAAGACAAGGATCCTCTGTAATCCTGAGTATCCTAGACAAAAAGCTATAAAAAATTAATAATAAAACAACCGACTGCTTTTTGTAGTAAAGAAGGTCTTTACATACATGAATACTGACATAATTCCTCACAGAAAAATAAAATCTGTTAAAAAATAAGACACCTGAATTTACTCTTCCACAGTGAGATAATTACAAGGAGAGGAGAGAGATAATCAGATTTTCTTTAGCTTTGCTAATGCACCACTTATCTTCTACGTGACCTTGAAAAAATTTAGCCATATGCATTGTCTATTATTTTCATACTTGTTAGTTTCAGACAGGAAACAAATAAATTGTCTTTCATTATTTTAAGTTTTATTTCAATATGCCTCACAATTGGCAAATATAAAAATTACAGAGGACAAAAATGTGCAAGGTAGCAATAAATAACATTACTTGCTAAATACTGAGAAGCTATACCCACATAATCCTATTGAATCTGGTTATAAAAATGAAACCAAATATTCAAACGTACTTTTAAAAGGAAGGATATATACTGCCAAAATAATAGTGTAATAATAATCTATAATTATCTTCTATTGAATGCCTGCACTATTCAGGCATAGTTTACATATGCCTCCTATGGCATTCATTCATGATATCACCAGGTACAAAGTAAAGAAAACTGACAAAGATAATGTACTTTCATAGTGATCACAAATTAAAAACCATGAACCATGCTTTAAATCATGGTTACCTGACTATAAATCTCACAGCTATTTATTATATTCAGCTGCTTCTTGGAACATAAATCAACACCCACATACATAGCTTTTTTAACAGATTGATATTCTTCAAATATAAAGAATTCAAGATAGCATTCTCCCAACACTGATTGGAGAAATTTTCAAGTTAGTTATTGTTAATATCCGCACTGTCTCTCATATCCTCAGTGAAAAGATTTTACATAATTTTAAACTTCCTAAATTTTAAACCTCCTGTAATTTATTATAATTCCTTTCATCCTAGATTTTTCCATTCTTTATTTCTACTTTTTAAACTTTTCTAATAACAGCCAATGTCATTATTTCCAGGGCCCATGTTAGCTTATTTTATCAATGATGTTAGAGCCACAGGTATATTCCTACTTGCTCACAATATCTCCTATATACAGAGGATGGGATCATCTTTTCCAAATGTGACAGCCATCTATATTCTGTAATTTCCCCTACTTGGCCTTCAAGGCTGTGATTTGTTGTTAGCCCAACAAAATTTAGTAATCACATCTTGCTAGAGCCCAGTGTGGATATAATGACACATAGCATGAAGTTCACACATTTTGAAGGTAGATGGGTTTGAGTTAGAATTCAGGATTCACCATTTACTAGCTATGAGACACTCAGATCATTTGAGTGTTTTCTTCTTAATTAGTGAATTAAGTGAATTAAGTAAAAGTTACACCCAAATTTCAAGTATTTTCGCAATGATTAAATTTTATACCTTTCTGAAATCAGTTATATTACTATAGGTGCTTGACAAAGTGTAACTTCCAAATGGAACTTTTATTTCAGTTGTGAAAAGTTTGCTCTTAAGACATTTTTCCTCTGTTTTTTTATTGTTACCAACTTGGGAAGTAGGCAATGTATTAAAAAGATGTACAGGGGCTACTAAACCATTCCTTTTATATTAATAATTATACTCTAATAATATAATTCTACATACAATATATACTTTTTGTTATTGTTCCTGTCACTTTTATCTCACAAGTTTAGCTCCTGCTAAATAAAGATTTGAAACAAATATTAAAATAAAATATTCTGTTTGTCCTTTTGAAGTTTTTGCTTCAACTTTGACATTAAATAAAATTAGGAAGGACAAAACATTTATACCACTTTTAATGTACCACATTTATAAGAAGTAATAAATCTATAATAACGTTTTAGAATGCTATGGGTCAGAGCACAATTTCATTTAAAAGTTGTCATTTAAGAACACTAAAATATATACAATAAAAATTGGCATTTCATTATTCTATCTACTATTCAGGAAAAATTGTTATTACTGTTCATTACTAATGTCATGTTAAAAGATAATAGGATTTTTCAAAAAATGAAATGATATCAAACTAAAAAGCTTCACAGGAAAGGAAAAAATCAAGAACATGAAGAGAGAGACTATAGCATGGGAGAAACTCTTTCCCACCTGCACCCGAGATATAGCATTAATCTCTAGGATATACAAAGAGCTCAAAAAACTTACCATCAAGAAAACAAATAACCCAATCAATAAATGGGCAAAGAAACTAAAAAGGTACTTCATAGAAGAAATACAATCAGTCAACAAATATATGAAAAAGTTTTCTTCCTCTAATTAGAGAAATGCAAGTCAAAACTACACTGAGATTCCATCTCACATCAGTCAGAATAGTAATTATCAAGAACATATGCAACAATAAGTGTTGGCAAGGATGCAGGGGAAGAGGTACACTCATACATTGCTGGTGAGGATGCAAATTGGTACAACCCTATGGAAAACATTATGGTGATTCCTCAGAAAACTGGAATGGAACCATCATTTGACCCAGTTATTCCACTCTTTCATATATACCCAAACAACTTAAAATCAGCATACTACAGTAATGCAGCCACATTAATGTTCATAGCAGTTCAATTCACAATAGCCATGCTATGGAACCAACCTAGATACCCGTCAAGAGATGAATGAATAATGAAAATGTGGTATATATATTCAATGGAATACTACTCAACCACAAAGAAAAATAAAATTATGCCATTTCCTAATAAATGGACGAAACTGGAGACTACCATGCTAAGTGAAATAAACCAGGACCCCAAAATCAAAGGCAGAATGTTCTCTCTGATATGTGGATGCTAACAGACTGTAAAGGGGGAGAGGGAAGAATAGAAGTAAATTAGATTAGAAAAGGGGAACTAAGGGAAGGGAGGGGAAATGTGATTAAGAAAGACAGTAGGTTAAATCTGACATAACTTTCCTATGTTCATAAATGAATATGTGACTTTTGAAACTCTACCTTATGTACAAACTCAAGTTGGGATCCTAATTAGGATAAGTTATACTTCATGTATATATAATATGTCAAAATATACTCTACTGTCAGATATATCTAAAAAAACATAAAATTTTGTAAAAAAAAAAAAAAAGGAAAGGAAGGAAGAACGGAAGGAAGGAAGGAAGGAAGGAAGGAAGGAAGGAAGGAAGGAAGGAAGGATTGATTTTGGGCCAGGGTTGTGGCTCAGTGGTAGAGCACTTGCCTAGCATGCATTAAGCCCTAGGTTTGATCCCCAGCACCACATAAAAATAAACAAATAAAATAAAGACATTGTGCCCATCTACAACTAAAAAAATATAAAAGAAGATAGTAGATTTTAAAATTCTGAACTTTACATTAAAATGAAACATTTCCCAATGTATATCAGATGCTAAGAAGCAGTTCTCTTTAAGGGAATGAAGGGCATAGGAACAAGTTTTTCAATACCACTCTACACCCTCTAATATATATATATATATATATATATATATATGTAAATAACATATATATATAAGTAAATATATATATATATGTAAGTAAATATATATATATAAGTAAGTAAATATATATATATAAGTAAGTAAATATATATATATATATTATATATATATATAATATATATATACACACATGTATATGTAAATAACACCTCTAGGGAAAGTTAATAAGTACATATATATATAAGTTTATAAGGGAAAATATTTGTGTGCCCTCTTGTTTGCTCGTAGATGTCCACAGAGCAAATAGGTAGGTAGGTGAGAGACAGATCATCATGAAGATAGATAATTGACAAGATCATTATTTTAACTATGCTTGCCACTTATTTCAGTACACCGATCAACACAATTCATCGGGCAGCATTCTTTTATCAGGCATTACAGATACACCAGCAGAGACTTACAGTATGCCCTCAAGAATCTCAAAATATTTGAGACACAAATGTATGAAACTATTATAATAGCTTAAATGCCACTAAAATTTGATAATCATCATACATTAGATGACACTAATATAGAAATAGTATAAAACATTCCGTTATAGAAATCCAATAAAATTATAAATAATAAAATGCAAGATAACCCTTTACCTAGAAAACTGTGAACTCCCTTTAAAATGATCATGGGTTAAATTACAGTTTCAGAATCTAGAAAATTCACTACCTATCAGAACTTAGTTAAGGAAATATAGAAAGGCTCTGCAGCAAATTTATAATATCAAACATTTTTAATACTTGATGAAAAAAAAAGTGAAACTGAGCAAAACAGTTTTCTATTATCAGTATGATGACTTCCCTTGCATTGGACTAACTCTTCTCTTGAGATAAACTTTAAAACTAGATAATATGCTATACTATGCCAAAAAGAAAAAAAAAAAAAAAAAACAGCATTTGAAGGCATAAGAAAAAAAAAAAAAACAGCATTTGAAGGCATAAGAAATTGAGCAAATTGAGAAATTGAGGACTTGAGGGTGTCAAGAGAAATATTCCTTCCCTGAATCTTTTCCTTCTCAGGTCAGTTTGTTAACTCCTGATGCAAAAATTTGCAGCCCAACAGAAAGAAATAGCCCAGAGATTTCACAAAGGCACTGGAAGGTCTAGGAAGAAGACTGGGATCCAGGTCAAAAGGAGCAGAGTCTTGGGACCAGGACAAGGGAACA
Organism: Marmota flaviventris; assembly: GCF_047511675.1. Taxonomy (NCBI): domain Eukaryota; kingdom Metazoa; phylum Chordata; class Mammalia; order Rodentia; family Sciuridae; genus Marmota; species Marmota flaviventris. The sequence continues at coordinate 65,612,074 of NC_092511.1, forward strand.
AGAAATTGGAACCAAAGAATAAGAAGCTACAGTTATGAGCCTGGCTTTTTATTTGCATTTAGACTGCAATTCATTGCCAAATTTTAAAGGGGCAAGAGAAATAGCACCCAGGCATAAAACTGGGTCACAGAGCTAAGAAGAAAAACAACAGAGTACCTGGACTTCACAAGGAAACATGTACTTGGCCCACATGCCAGTATTTCTACTGAGATTTCTTTCGAGTAATAACCTAGGAATAGATAGAGCAAACTGGAATGAAATATGATTCCTTCCTCTTCAAGCTCCAGTCCAGTCCCAAAGTATTTCAAAGGACTGTAACTGCTGATGGAATCAACTGTTTATTCATACTCCCCTACTACCATCCATCCAAGCACTATACTCTCCTCATAGATATGTGGCATCAACAAGAAGCTCTGCAATTGACCATCCACAGCATCCAGAACTAAATGCAAAAATGTTAAAATATTAGGCATGCTGGTAACAGAACCTAATGACCAAAAACCAAGAGACTATTAAAAGACAATGTAAAGACAATTAAAAATTCCGGTTTGGGGTTTATCAGAGAAGAACATTCAGTTAACTATGTCTCATTGTGGTTCAGTAATAGATGACAAGAGAGAACATCCCATAAGGACATCTTAATCTTTAAAAAGAAATCATATGAAATTTATAGAATAAAATATAATAGGTAAAGGTAAAAATTCACTAGATGCAAATTGTTAGTATAGATAAAACAGAGAAGACTTGATGTATGGGCAGAATGAACTCCACAGGGATGATTTTAGGAGGTTGGCCTTTGTGATATAAATAGGTTTGGATAAGGTCACCAGAGGTGGCTGTCATGATGGGATAATATTCTTTTCAGAAAATACCAAACTCTCTCTAATGTTTATGAGACAATGGAAGATGGTGGCTATCTGTAAGCTAGAAAAGTGCCCCCAATAGGAAGTGAATCAATCAGTACCTGCATAATGGGGTTGTGAAGCCTCCAAAACTGCTAAAAAAAAAAAATTCGGTTGTTTAAGAATCACACGAAGACATCTTAAACATCCACTTAAAAAAAGATACCGTGGAAAGCAATATTTAAACAGATACTAGAAGAGATTTTATCAAAATTTAAAAATATTTGTACTAAACAAATTCAAGAAGCTACATGGTACATTAATAAAATTATTGAAAAATAGAAGAATATTTTTCAAAAAATTCATTTCTTAAAGGTGAATTTTTTAAGAATAACATATTTATCAGCAATTTTATTAATTCAAAGGTAACAGAATTTTATAAATTCTAAGGTAAAAAGTGATAAAGAAAATACTACCAACCTAGTAGTTAATATTATTCAGTAAAAATATCCCTTTCCTAAAACACTCAATCTAAAATTTCTGATGATGAGGCCTTGTCAATATTTACAAACTGATCCATTTAATCCCACACTCTTAATATCCATTCCCTAATATATTCTAAAATGTATGTCTACGTAATCTGAAAAACAATAAATTTGATATTTAGAAAGGTGGATAAAATAATTAAATATGAAAGAAGGTACAATATACCTTATAGGGCATATGACCTATCATATTCATGCACGTTTGCATTTTGAAAATTTACCCTATAACAATGTTTCTCCCCGTAAGACTTCTGATGCATTTATTACTTTAAACTAGCAGTTATATCCACTTTACATCTTCCTACAATACTTACTTGTTGTATAAAAATTTTCAGAAAAACAAAGAATCATAGATGTGTGTTATTTAGGCAGTGAAATTACTTTTGATAAATAGCAGAAACATTTGAAATGGGTTTGTGGATTCCACAAACTAAACACTAAGAACTAGTCTTAGGGCCAAAGCGTGGCATTCAGAAACGCAGGAACAGATTCGTTAGGATTTCTGATACAATTTCAGTTGCCCAGAAAGGAAGGCTCAGCGGAAGGAAGGAAAGCCTCTTCCCTGAGAGCACTGAGGTAAAGACCAGCAACCTTTCCATTAAGAACAGCAGAGGACAGACTGTGAATGAATCCGAACCAATTGACACAAAAGAAATAAATCTTTTTTTCACTTTTGTTTTTGTCTTTCCATGTGAGGCCATAACATCTGGCGTTACAAGGCTGCCTGGAGCAAAAGACTTCATATGAGCAAATACTCATGTCCCTTCTCCCCACCAAAATCAGACATAGAATAGCAAAGTGAACTCAGTCTTAAAGAAAGATGGGGTAATATAAACATTTTGAAATATTTGTTCAAAAGTTTAATTGAAGATACTAAAAAAGAAAATGAGTGTAAATCAAATTAGGCTGATCATAAAAGCCCAAAAGGTGTCAATAACAATGTCATTAGATGTAGCTTTGTTTTGTTTTCACTGAGAAGCCACAACTGGGCTCATAAAACTGTAGGTAACCTGCATTTTGTTTAGTTTGTTTTATGTTAAACTATGACTTAGAGGGCATGGCAGAAAGATTACCAAAAGTCTTTTATAACATGTCATATAACTCAATTTGTATGAGCTGCATTTCAGGAAATATTTTATCTCTGTGCTTAAATTTTCATATTTTCTACAATCACAATAAAAATACTTCAAAAAATGGACAGAAGAGGGCATATATGAGATATATTATAAAATATAATGTATAAATTTCACCTTTTCTATGATCAACATGAGAAAGAAAATATATTAGACTAGTTCCCCGTTTGGGGGGCACCACCCAAAATGGACACCATTAAGCACGTTTACGCCTACTTATAGCATCTTAAGTCCAACCCTAATGCTGCTTCTCTGTAGGAAAGCTAAGAATGAAGTCACTGTATCTGACAAGTTCAGGTTCATGGAAAGTATTGGTGTGTTTAGTACTATGTGTTTATGCAGCTCTTTTCCATGAGAAAAAAAATACCAAGGTAATATGGCTTGGAATACTCTGCAATGTTCAAAGTAATTAACCACATAAGGCCACTGCTAAGGAAAAATCACACCTTTGGAAAAGAGTTAGGTATGTCAAGTCTTTGCACTTTACTATTGCTGTGCATCACATTTATGGAGACATAATAAATAGTTGTAATAGAAAAAGGGCAGTTAGAATAAAATAAAGTGGTCCATCAAGTACTCATCCCAAGTTTATTACCGCAATGGACTTGGGTTATAATTACCAACAGAGGAGAGGATAACTATAAGTTATTTTTATGTAAAAAGCATATTATACTAAGCCAACATAATAACAGAGTTTTTATGAACCACAATAATTACACTGAAGAATCACAGAAGTGCATTTTCCTAAAAGAAGAAGGTAGGTGTTGATAAGCTACTATAGAATTTTACAGTCTCAATGAACAAAAATAATTGTCATGGCAGAATAATAAAAGTACATTAACTTTTGTTGCAATGCTTGAGAAAGATTAAATTATAAAATTAAAAATACTCATTAAATAGTAAGAAAGGTTCCACATCATTTTTAATGTCTTTATTTTTAAATGACATGTTTTCACAGAAATTCTAATATTCAATGTTATTTTATTATCCTTCATGGTGGTATGTGGGAGATTGCTTGTGTTGCTAAGAATGGTTTCCTGTAATACTTCAGTGAATTAATATAGGTGAAAATGACTGTTAGGTGTCTATTTAAATATCTTCTTTATGAAACTTACTAAGATTTTATCTCAAGCCACTATAACTTTATCATTGTATTTGTTTTTACATTTGGAGTCTTAAAGTCAAATATTACGATCAGTTAATGTCTAAAAATAAATAAATAATATCTAGTAATAATTAAAATATATTAATTCACATTTGATGGCAAATGACAGACTATTAAAAAAAGAATACATGGTCAGGAATATAACTTGAAAGGCTATATGTCAATATCCTAATTGCCAAAATTAAGGGACAGTATAGAGTTATGAAATTGTATAAAGGCTATATATATACAAATTCCTGAATATAGCCTAAACATTTATGGACCTCGTTAATCATGAGGAAAACAAACAATATGAAATATCTGACCATACCATGTTTAGTGAAAAACAAAATTTTGTAAATGTAAGTTGAAATTTACAAACCATACTAATATGCCGGGCAATAAGAACTTTTCTCAGAATAGTAATTGGAAACTCAATAAATGAAGGACTGATCTGCTCAGACATTCTTAGAACTACCAACCAGAGGCAAGTCTTGTAATAGTTTGGGAAGACGTATGAAATATTTCAAATTTCACAGAAAACAATAGATGGACGTGCATTGACTGCAAGCTCAAGAACATATGGGTGAAGGCCACACCAATTTTACTTTCAGGTTATCCAACCATAGACCAGCACGGTATGAATGGCAGCTTGTACCAGGACAAGAAGTAATGTATTCTTCTGCTGGCTGCAGGAGTAGGGTTCTGTCTGTTTGCTTGAACACTTGTTACCTAATATCTGAGGAAGACAGCTATGTTGATTGTGACCTTTTGGACTTTGCCACACTAAAGAGGCCCCTTCTCAAAGAGGAAGGAGTGGGGCAGCAGCCAGTGCTAAGTCATCTTGTCCAACTAGAGTTAAAAGGTAATTCAACCATATTAATTTCCTTTTTAAAAAGCACCTTGTATATTTGAAATAGAATCAGTAGGAGAAAATGTGTCACAATGTGCTTTTACTAATGACTATTTCAATTTTCACTGATTAACAGAATTATCAACCCTATAGAAACAGCAAAATATTAGCGTTTCAGGAATTTATACACACAATCACAGTATGTGCAGGTCTTTTTTCACTGTCTTCGACTACTAATCTTCCAAAGGTGAGAGGCAATGAATAGTTATTGAAATGGAAATGGGGAAGCATAAAATATTTTTAACCCTGTATATGCCACATAAAACAATTGATGACTTCATGAAAGGGCAAGTGAAAGACATCTCTGTGCTCTTGATTCCAGGAAGAATACTAACAGTAATAATATCCTTGCTTCCCACATTTAACAGATAGAATTCAATGGTCTGCATATAGTTTGTCTACATTCCCATCCACTATTCCATTTTATACTGATGATATGTTTATTCTTCCTTGTTTTATTCATTTCTCCATAGCAAATTAATTAAAATTTTGAACAAGCCAACATTTATGTTCATAACCTTTTCACAACTGGGGATTCTTAAGAGAAACACAATCGTCATTTTCTTGGGATACCAGTAGTCCTGTTGTTATGCCTACCCTAACAAGAAAACATTCATTGTGATGGGGTAGGAAGCAAAATATGAGCTTGCCTGCAAGATGGAGAAGATTTGATAATATAACTGTGTATGGTGTATGGGATATTCCTTAATTTCAATCATCATAAATATCAATCTAGTGCTAAGAAATATTATAATATTATAAATATTATAAGAAATATTAAATATTATTGTAAATATGTTACATCTATTTTCCTGAAAGTATTTCTTTCTTGTATTTATATGAATAAACCATCTTTATATTAATGCCCAAATACCAGTCTCTAGTAATATATGCCATACATGCTTTCAATTTTACAGAAATTTATTCAGTGGTATGGTAATCCCTTTAAATTATTTACATTTGTCAATTTATGACTTCTACACAGCAGGGGATGAAAACTGAGGTTTGCATTTCATGTCAGTGTAGACAAGAATCTCTTCACTAAACTACATTTAACCACAACATCTAAAAATAAATCAAGAGGCTGGTAGTAAAAATGACATCTTTCACCATATTTTATTCATTCTTTGCTACGTTTTAATTGTTTTTTGCTTGGTTTTGTACATTATATATGTACACATATGACCTTTTTTCTGTCTAGCATATTTGAAATCTACCATTTGCTAGGCATTTTGTTAAGTTCTGCAAATAACAAAGAGAAAAATGGCAGTGGGAATAGAATAGGGAGGATCCCTGACCACAGTGAGTGAAATATACAGAAGTGAAACGAATAGAGTATTCCTGACCGTTCTGTAAAATTGGGAGAAAACAAATCTGAAAACAGCATGAAATTTTTAGAATAAGGGTCACACTTTAATTTAAACCTGTGTAGCCTACAAAAAATAACTAACAAAAGTTCATATCTGACAATTTTGCATTTGGACAAATGCAAAATTTGGTTGGTTGAAGAGGCATGAATAAAGAAGAAGTGAGAAGGAGGATATGAGAACATGAGGAAGATGGGGCTTTTAACAGGTAATTGAAACAAAAAGTCATTGGAGGACTGTGAGGAATGGAATGACAGGATGGAGATTACATTTTCTTAGGATAATTCTGTTGTTGAAATGAGAATAGGCAGAAGGATCCAGGTTCACGGGGATAAGATGGGAAGAGATCTCATTAAGACGACATTAGGAGGTGGGGGTTGCATCTCTATTGGTAGAGTGTTTGCCTTGAATGTGTGAGGCACTGGGTTCAATCCTCAGCACCACACAAAAACTAATAAATAAAATAAAGGTATTGTGTCTGTCTACAACTAAAATTTTTTTAAAAAAAGACTACATTACAAAAACGTAGTGATGTAGCAAAAGAACAGGATGGTATACCCTGGTGATGGCAACAGTGGTCAGGGTATGTGTGAAAGCTAGCTAAGTTATGACATTTTTAATTTTCCACTAAAATAAGAAAAAATAAGACTGATAGACCACCTAAATTTGTAAACAAAATTTTGAATTTCTAGGTTGAATCTGTAGTAAGTATAAAGATGATAAAAATAAATAGGACTTTAACAAAAGAACTATGCCGTTTTCTCACAAATAAACACATTCTGAGATGGGGCTGGGGGAAGTTTCCACTCTAGTCTCATTGCTGATCTCACATCAGGTACAAATTCATAAGAGATAACCTATGCTGGCTCTTATCTGGATAGAAGTATAACTATTAGAGTTTCCTATTTGCCTACATCTTATTGTTCTTAAACAATTTCAATTACAACACATACAAAAAGGTGAACAGCTACATATTTAAAGCATAATCTTTAGGAAGTAAACATACTTACGTAACCACCATCCAGACCAAGAAATAGAAATTAACTGCTTGAGAGGTTCTCTAAAGCCTTTCCCAGATTATGTTTCCATCCAAAGATTATGTGGTTTTTATTATAGCATATTAATTTTGCCAACTTTGTACGTAATGTATAAAAGTGAAATACACATACTTTTTGTCTGTCATTTTTGCTCAACATTTCATCTGTGTGATTTATGCTTTCTGTGTGGTAAAACATAATGTGTATATTTTCATGAGTGAACATACATACTGTACAAATAGGTTCATAAACCATTCATTCCTTTACTATTTATTTATTTATTACTTCTAATCAGTTATACATGACAGTAGAAAGCTCTTTGATTCACTGTACACAAATGGAGCAGAATTTTTCACTTCTCTGGTTGTGCATAAAGTAGTCATACAATTTGTGCAGTCATACATGTAACTAGGGTAATGTTGTCCTTCTCATTCCACCATATTTCCTACCCCTTTTCTCCCTCCTTTTTACTCCATCCAAAGTTCTTCCACCAATCCCATGAGCCCCGCCCCATGGATTAGCATCCATTTATCAGAGAAAACATTTGGCCCCTGGTTTTTTGAGATTGGCTTATTTCAAGCAGCATATATTTTCCAATTCCATCTATTTTCCTGAAAATGCCATAATTTTATTCTCTTTTAATGCTGAGTAATATTCCATTGTGAATATGTACCACAATTTCCTTTTCCATTCATCTATTGAAGGGCATCTAGGTTGCTTCCAGAGTTTAGCAATTGTGAATTGTGCTGCTATAAATAATGAGGTGGATGCATTACTGAAATATGCTGTTTTTAAGTCTCTAAGGTATAGACCAAGTAGTGGAATAGCTGGGTCAAATGGTGGTTCCTTTCCAGATTTTCTAAGGAATCTCCATATTGCTTTCCAGATTGGTTGTACAAATTTACAGTCCTAACAGCAATGTGTTAGTGTGTCTTTTTCCCCACATCCTCGCCAATACTTATTGTTTTTTGTGTTCTTGATAACTGGTACTCTGACTGGAATGAGATGAAATCTTAGAGTCATTTTGATTTGCATTTTCTAATCACTAGAGGTGTCGAACATTATTTCATATACTTTTGATTGACTGTATTTCTTCTTCTGACAAGTGTCTATTCAGGTGCTTAGACCATTTATTGATTGAGTTGTTTGTGATTTTGGTATTAAGGTTTTTGAGTTCTTTATATATCCTGGAGATTAATGCCCTTTCTGATGTGTATGGGAAAAATTTGCTCCTCAAATTTAGGCTCTCTCTCTTCAACTCATTGATGGCTTCTTTTGCTGAGAAGAACTTAAAAGATGGAAAGATCTCCTATGCACTTGGATAAGCAAAATCAATATTGTCAAAATGGCCATACTATCCAAAGCACTATACAGATTCAATGTGATTCCAATTAAAATCCCAACATCATTGCTTATTGAAATAGAAAAAGTAATCATGAAATTAATTTGGAAAAATAAGAGACCCAGAATAGCCAAAGCAATCCTTAGCAAGAAGAGCAAAGCAGGAAGCATCACAATACCAGAACATATATACTACAAAGCTGTAGTAATAAAAGCAGCATGGTATTGGCACTAAAATAGACATACAGACCAATGGCACAGAATAGAAGACACAAAAACAAACTCGCATAAATACAGTTATCTCATACTAGACAGAGGTGCCAAAAACACACATTGGAGAAAAGATAACTTCTTCAACAAATGGCGCTAGGAAAACTTAAAATACTTATGCAGCATAATGAAATTAAGCCCCTATCTCTCAAAGTGGATCAAGAACCTAGGAATAAGACCAGAGACCCTACAACTAATAGAAGAAATAGTAGGCCCAAATGTTCATCATGTCAGATTAGGCTCTGACTTCCTTAATAAGACTCCTAAAGTGCAAGAAATAAAATCAAGAATGAATACATGGGATAGATCCTTTACTATTGATGATTGGGTTGACTGAAATGGGTAATATTGTGAAAGTTGCAAATGATGAATGCATAAAGTTCATCAGTATATTTACTGGGGATTTTAAGTATATAAAACATTAGATTATCCCCAAAATACACCACATGACTATGAGGTACTAAAGAAGAACAAGGGAAATATTGTGTCATAATCACAGGCCACAATGCTAATAATATTAATAGCTGATTACATCATATTCAATGAAAGATAGATGTGTTATGGCTATTAACACAGAAACGTTCCTCAGCATAATGAAAAGGCAAAATGGTTCAAACAAAATATGCAGTAGCAATTGCTACTGCTTCCATTGACATAACCAAAGAGGAAGTGAAGAGATTTCTTCTCTTCTGTATGTTCTCTAAATTTACTAACATCTCCAATTTGTGGAGTAAGTGCTAATAATGACTGAAATTATGCTCACTGCAACTTATTTGGGAACACTTTGGCAGTGAAGAGATCACTTAGTCAAAAATATCCTGAAGCCAATGGTGGAAATGTTCACCTTCTTCTAGCTGATTATTTGAAGATGCTCTGACAACTGACTTCTTAATGCAGGGCAGTGAAGAAAATCAGAGCATTAAAATAACAACTTCAGCCAGGCATAATGGCTGAGTCAAGAGGACAGCTTCAAGGACAGTCTCAACAACTTAGAAAGTCTGTTTCAAAATAAAAATTATTTTTTTTCAAAAAAAAGGCTGTAGGTATAACTCAGTGGTAAAGCACCACTGGGTTCAAACCCCCAAATCTGAAATATAAAAAATATATAAATAATTCATTAAATTTCGATGTTCACCATTGAAGAAAAACCCTGAGATATATTTAAACTTCAGCAAACTAAAATAGATGAGTTATCTTGATCACTGAATGGATTCTTGGGAAAGAGAATAAAGTAGTATCCCTCTCTCCCTCTCTCTGTAGACACATTAGCATTTATATCTAGAGGCGTGCTCTGAAATACTGTTCAAAAAAGATACATGAATTCCTTTCTTACTGAATTAATGAGATAAAGAATTTTATTAGGTAATGGAAGAATTGCTAAAAAAGAAATTTTCTGCAAGTGAAGGGAAGTGAGGCTTTTAAACAATGCTAGGTAATACCGTTTAAACATTTTTCATTAACACCTTCTTAAAATGCCAGAGAAGGCAATTCTATAGGGACAAGTGCAATAATTATGCATTCAATATGATGTTTCTAATAATAAATTATTAAATTTCCTAGAGGGACAGCATCACGAAATCCCAAACAGATATATTATGGAATCCCACCCACATCCTTCATGGGTAGTGAGAATGGGTTCCCCTCAGTGGAATGGGCTGGCTGAGAAACAAAAGCTAAGAGAAATAAAACAGAAAAAAAAAAAAAAAAACAAAGAAACCCCAGAACACACAGAGTAGTTTCAAAAGCAAGGGCAGGACAGGCAAGCTAATCAGAAGGATCGAGCTTCTAGACAAAATGGAGCCCACACCTGCTTTCTTTATATCAGGAAACATCAAAGAGATTTTATAGAATGTTCTTCTCCAAAAAATTAAAGGTGGGCTGTTCACTTCCTAAGGGGTTATGCCCGTCTCTGGAGCTGCTATGAGGAACCTTCCTAGCAGAATGGAGGGAAAGGTTATGTGTATTAGGCAATCTATTGCTGTGGGAGAGCCATGGAAAGTTCCCAGTGCTAGGCCTATCTCTCCCAGGCTACATGCCGAGAGAAGGTCCTCATGTATTTCACAGATGGACTCCACCAATGGAACATAGATTGTTGCCTAATACACAATTATCCAATAATGTCAATCATACACACACACACACACACACACACACATGCACACGCACACATTCATATTTCTATAAAAGGAGAAGTAAATGCTTATTAGCCTAGGCTTATTGATTCCTCAGAACCAAGGGGCAGGTTAATATAAGAAACATAGAGGAAAACATTTGGTTCTTGCCACAAATAAATCATAACATGAAAATAGATACCCCATAGGACACATATTAAGGGAAAAAATCATTTACCAGAGATCATTAAAATAATTCCACTTGCCAATTTAGTGGAACTATATAGTTGACTAAGCTAACTCAAAGTAGAGCACAAAATGAAACAGATTGCTCACTGGGATAAAAACTCTTATCTAGAATGATAAGGGAAATGAAGAATAGAAGGATATAAAAACTATGCATTACAATATTCTCAATACAGATAGTAATATTGTATTGTTCTTTCTCCAATATTATACCTTGCATACTTTATTTTCCTGGATTTCCCTTTGCGTAAGTAGATTATTTAATATATAGGGTCCTATCTTTCTTTTATTTTCATTGTTTTAATTTATATCAATAAAGATTCACAATATTTGATTTTTACTATGACAATAACTAAATAATTTATTTTGTCATTAAAATTGCTCTTTTTTGCCATTGACATCTCTTTTATACCTTTAATAGAAGTCCATAATTTAATATAAGTCCCCCCCCCATATATATATATATATATATATATATATATATATATATGTATATATACACATACACACACACCCATCCATTAGAATCTAAAATAAATCTAAAAAAGGATTTATATAACTATCCCCAATTCTGAACTATTACATGGGTTTTTCTAGCTACTGGAACACTGAGAAAGTAGCTTCAACTATCTGTCATTCATTTACTTAATATTTCAATTCCATAACACAAGTATATCTATATCAGAATTTTAAAATCACATCCCCATGGACAATATTTTAATCAACAGAAATGCAGTGCTTGTGCCTTTATTCTTACAGAATCCTCAATTTGCAAGTAGGTGAGAATTTTTACCTCCACCTTATTAACTGAGGTTGTTTCATATGTTTGTAATATACTAGGACTGTTTGGTTACATCAGCATTTCATTCCACTATTCTCTGATATTCTAAATGTTCTCTAGAAGTTTGCATAACTAGGAGTGGTAGCACACACAGTGGGATGGAATTCTGAAGCATGATGAGGCCCTAGGTAACTTAGAGAGATCCTGTCTCAAAATAAAAAGTAAAAAAAAAAAAAAAAAGCTGAGGTTGTGGCTCAGTGCTTAAGCTCCCCTGGGTTCAATTCCTAGTAACAAACAAACAAGCAAGCAAACAAATAAACAATTTGCATGCATTAAGGTTGATGTTTTATAGAATAAATTTCTATGGTTTTCTAAAATTCATAATATCATATAGCAATCATCATATCAATAGAAGAGTTTTACTGTGATTTAAATATTCAAATTTCCCTTTCTGTACTGAAACATTTACCCATTTGTATAATTCTGTATTTTCCAAAACATGATATAATCAGATTCATATAGCATACAGACTTTCAAGATTGGCTTTCACACTTGGAAATGTGCATTAAGATTAATCATATCTATGGCTTTATAGCTCATTTATTTTCATCAATTAATATTATTTGATTTTATGGATGTACCGCTGTTTATTTATCCATTTACTTATTGCAAGTAGACTTGGTTTCTTCCAGTTTGCCTGATTATGAACAAAACTACTGAAAACATTTGCATAAAGTTTTTTTTGGGGGGACGTGAATATAGTTTTCAAATTAGCTGGTATCTAGAAACCTAATAGCTGGATCATACATTAAATCTATGTTTAACTCTGAAGAAACTGTCATACTATCTTCCAAAGTGGGAGTATCATTTTGCATTCCTATCATCAAAGAGTGAATCTTCCTGTTGCTTCTCATCCACATCAGCAAATGGCATAGCTGTTTGTTGTTTAGGTTTTGTTTTGTTTAATTTTAGGATTTTAGTCATCTTAATTAGTTGCAATGTATCTCATTGCTGTTTTAATTTACAATTACATAATGATAAATGATACTGATTACCTTTTTTTATGCTTATTGGCCATCTGTATATATTCTTTAGGGAAGCATCTGTTCAGATCATTTGCTGATTTGGGTATTGTTTCCTTACTGTTGAGTTCTTTTGTATTTTGGATATAAGTTCTTTATGATGTATGTGTTTTGAAAATATTTTTTCTTACTGTATGTTTTATCTTTACATTCTCTTAACAGTGTTAGTTACAGAGCAGAAGTTTTCCATTTCAGCAAAATCTAATTGTAAATGTTTTCTTTCTTGTGCCATGTTTTTGATCTTTAACAAATTAGTTTTTTCACTTCCACATTTTACATTTAGGTCTATCAACCAGTGTGAGATAATGTTTATTTTTGGGTACTGGTGATTGAACTCAGGGGAAGTTAACCACAGAGCCACATCCCCAGCACTTTTTTGTATTTTATTTAGAGACAGGGTCTCACCGAGTTGTTTAGTGCCTCACTAAATTCCTGAGGCTGACTTTGAATTCATGATCCTCCTTCCTCAGCCTCCCAAGCTGCTTGGATCACAGGTATGCCCTACTGCACCCAGTAAGATAATTTTTGTTAATAAAATGTATAAAGTCTTTGTCATAATAATATATATTTTCTTAATTCTTCCAGCACTGTTTGTTAAGAATCCTATCCTTTCTCTACTGAATTATTTTTCCTTTTATTAAAAATCACTTGACCTTATAGATATGAGTCTATTTCTGGGTTCTCTATTTTATTTCATTGATCTATATGGAAAGCAATTGATTTTTTACATTAATCGTGGCCCTGCAGTCTTGATAGATGCTTTAATTATCTCCAATAATTTTTGTTGAGTCCATGAATTTTTTTTATAGTCAATCATATATTCTGAGAATTAAGGCAGTTTTACATATTCCTTCTTAAATGTATTGCCTATATTTCCTTTTCTTTTCTTACTGTACAGATAGGACCTTCAGTAAAGACTGAACAGCACTGGTGTGAAGATATCTTTGTTTTTTCCTAATCTTACTGGCAATTGTTGAATTTATCACTACAAGTTATGACATTAGCTACAGACTTTTTTTAAAATTATTTTTTAATCAATTTGAGGAATTCCCATGTATTACTGGCTGTCTGAAAATTTATATAATAAATGGGTATTGGATTTGGCTGAATGCATTTTTTTGTATCAATTAATATACCATATGATTTTTCTTTCCTTTGTCCTTTCATGTGGTGTATTACACTAATTGATGTTCAAATGTTGAACTAGACTTATATACCTCAAATAAATCCTACTTGATCACTTTAGATTCAATTTGCTGATATTTGTTGAGGATTTTTCTAGCTATATTAAGAGATTGCAGTGTGCACTGTTCTTATATCTTTGTTATTAGAGTATTGCTGGCTTCATGGGATGACTTAAGACATGTTCCCCTTGCTTCTGTTTTCTGGAAGAGATTACAGAAAATTGACATTATGATCTGTTTCTACCCAGAACACCTGTCAACCAAATGTGTGGGATTTTCCCCCATACCAAACAATTCTCCAAATTTCCAGATACCAACTGGATATTCTACAATTCAATTTAATTCAGGCACTAACAAACAAGAAATAGCACAGACTCTACAGGTGAAAGTCTCAGTCCCACAAGAGTGCACCCAATTCCAATGCCAGCTGAAAGACTGAACCTCTTAAACTTCTGAGTGAACAGCTATCAATTGGGATTTCCATGACTCCTTTGAGAAGTTGAAGTTTAAATATTTGCTAGAACAGCTCACAGAACACAGGAAAGCACTTAAATTATAATGACTGATTTATTGTGAAAGATTTTTTGTGGGGAAAATTGTACTGTGGATTGAACCTAGGGGTGATCAATCTCTGAGCTACATTTCCAACCATTTTTATGTTTTATTTTAAATAGTGTCTCACTAAGTTGCCTATGATGGACTTTAGTTTGTGATCCTCCTGCCTCAGCCTCTTGAATTGCTGGGATTGGAGGTGTAGGCACCTGGCTTAAAAAGGATATATTTTTTAAAGGACACAGATAAACAAACAAATAAATGATGACATAAAATCCAAATGGGTCCTGAGTGCAGAGTTAGGGTGAATCATTCACCTCAAGCATAGATTCACTCATCAATTTAAACACTCTCTGAACCTCATCATTTAAAGATTGCATAGAGGTTCCATTATGCAACATTATTGATTAAACAATTAGCCATTGATGACTGAATTTTAATCCCTTGTCCTATTTTCCCTTCCAAAGTCTTGGAAATGAGGCTGAAAGTTGAAACTCTCTAGTCACATAGATTTTGTCTCTGGCAACCAGCTTTTGTGCAAAACCTACCTAGGAACCCATTAAAAGTTATCTCATTAGTATAAATCAGTTATGGCTAAGAGTGTCTTATATGTGTTACAAAAGACGCTCTCATCCTTCTATCACTCAGAAAATTACAAGGGCTTGGGGAGCTGTGTTCCAGGAAGTAGATATGAATATCATATTTATGCTTTTTATGATATTATAATATGATATTTAGTATGACTTGACCTAAATATTTAGTCAAATTCTCCAGTGAACTCATCTGGGCCTGGTTCTTTATTTTCTGGATGGTTATTATTTATTCAATATTCTTTAATACATATAGACCTATTCAGATTATTTTTTCTTGTTAAATATTAGCAGATTGTATTTTTAAAGGACAATTCATTTTATTTGAAGTTATCAATATAATGGAATTAAGTTATCAAAAATACTGTATTATTAATCTTTCATGTGCAATGGGTTAATAGTAATGACTACTCTTTCACTTTCTATAAAGATAATTAGTATCTTCTCTATTTTTCATGACTAAGGTAACATTTTATCAATTTTATTGGTCTATTCAGAGAACAATTTTGATTTCTTTTTTTTCTATTTTTAATGTCTGATCCTACTTTGATTTTTAATATTTCTTTTCTTCTGTGTTCTTTAGGTTTACAAAAAATCAACAATGAAATACTAGCAAATCAAATCTAACAGCAGATTGAAAGGATTATACACCATAAGCAAGAGGTATTTGTTCCATGAAGACAAGGGTGGTTCAATATGACAACGTCAATTCAATGAACTGTATCAATAGAAAAATATAGGGAAAAAAAACAAAGAAAATAAACAAAAAACAAGATAAAACAAGATCAAATGACATTGAAAAAGCATTTTCACAGACTCCCATTATCTTTTATGATAAAAATACTCAGAAAAATTATAACAGAAAGGAATTTTCTCAAAATGGTAAAGGACATTTATTTTAAAAGGTCACAAGTAATCATACACACAATAAAGACTTTCACAAGTAATCATATACTAAATAAAAACTGAAAACTATCCTCCTAAGATAAGGAAAGGATTTCTGCTTTTACTACTGATCTTTTTAACACTTTACTGGAAAGTCTAGTTCCAATAATTAGGCAATAAAAAGAAACAAGAAGCATACAAACAAAAAGCAAGAAACAAAAGCATATATATTCACAAGTAGCATGTTATTGTATGCAAAATATTCATAGAAATCCACATTAAAAACACAGAAAATTTATTATAACTAAAAATGAATTCAATAAAGTTTCAAGGCATTAAAATCAACATATTAAAGTTATCTGTATTTCTATGCAACAATATTGAACAATACAAACATCAAGAAAGTAATTCCTTTTCAAAGAATGGTCAAATGAATAAAATACCTAAAAATTAATTCAGCAAATGAGTCTTACATACTGAAAACTAAAAAGTATTGCTAATTTAATGTCCTCAATGATTGGAAAGATGCCTATGTTCATAGATTATAAGATTTATTATTCAGATAATGAAATTACTAATTTCTGTAGCTATCTACAGATGAAGTGCAATTGTTATTAAAATCAATGACCTTTGTTACATAAATGGAAAAACCAATACTTAGATTCATACAAATTTTCAAATGATTTCAAATTTCCAAATCAATCTTGAAAAAGAGAAACAAAATTTAATACACATGCTTCTTGATTTCAAAACTTATTACAAAACAGAGTGGTTGGTCTGGGGATGTGGCTCAAGCTGTAGCGCACTCGCCTGGCATGCATTCGGCCTAGGTTCCATCCTCAGCACCACATACAACAAAGATGTTGTGTCTGCCGAAAACTAAAAAGTAAATATTAAAATTCTCTCTCTCTCTCTCTCTCTCTCTCTAAAAAAAAAACAGAGTGGCAGGAGAATGAGGACAGGCATATGGCACAATGAAATACAATTGAGAATCCATAAATATACCTACACATCTATCTGTGGTCAATTGATTTTTGAAAGGGTTGCCAACACTATCAGCAGGAAAAAAAAGTAGTATATAAGATTTTCACATTCAAAACAAAGGGCATGGTAATGCTAGCCTATACTCATAGCAACTTAGGAGCCCAAAGCAGGATGATTGCCAAATTCAAAGCCAGCCAGAGAAAACAGGGAGGTTCTAAGCAAAGGGAGACCCTGTCCCCAAATAAATAGATAAATAAATAAAGGGCTGGGGATATGGCTTAGTGGTTAAGCATCATTGAGGCTGAGTCACTATCACACAACATTTCAAATTTAACAAAAGGGAGATCCAAGATGGTGGGCTAGAGGGAGGCTGCATTTTGTGTTGCTCCTGACTTGGGGTTCAGTAGTGGGAATATTGTTTCTCTGCATGTTATTAGAAATCCCCCACAGCTGCTCCTGTGCAGGAATTCCAGCTGCTGTGCCCATACAGGCCCCCTGATCTTAGGGTCAGCACAGGACTCTTTGCCCAACAGGACTGACCAGGACTGCTGACATCAGCACCTATGCAGAACCCCTGGCCACCCCCACCTATGCAGGAATCCCAGCTGTGACTCCCACAAAGGACACCCAGTTCACGTGCAGGACTTCAGGCCACCACTCCTTTGTGGACCCTTATCAACCAACATGGGGCTCCTCTGGTTACCTCCATCTTGGGACACTGTAACTATTGCCATAATCCCATAAACATGATAGCATGCACCTGGGTACACCACATAGGGTCTAGAGACAGCCACCAGCCACAACACTGCATGCTAAAGATCCACATCTCTGAACACACTGCTCAATGTCACTGCCCAGCCCCCACCCATCCTGAAACCCCACCTCTGAAAGCAGCCTCCTCCATCTTGGGACACTTTGTTGTCATCTTTAGTTGGGGTAATTCTCAGCCTGGGATACCAGCTGGGATCTAGAAGCAATATCAAGGTACCTATAGTCCCAACTCCCCGCACTCCCTGGTAGCCCCTAACCTGGCACAGTGCTTTACACAGCTACCCAAGTGGTCTGTAACTCCAAAAACCTGGTCCTGAACTGCCCAATACAAGATAGCTCTTCACAACAGGTGCACAGCCCCCAGAGTACAGCCCACAAGACCTCCAGAGAGAGAGGTTCCCAGTTGGAAAGTAGAAAGGGAGGGGGTGCATGAGATACAGTTTAGAGACTAAATTAGAGACCAGTTATTGTGAGGCCAATAGGAAAAATAAGGAGATAGGGCCAAGTGCCCATATCACACAAGTGGGCCCCAAAGGAGATCTTTGAGGTGCAGTGTCCCAATGGGGAACTGCAAGTGCTATACCCTACCTCTAGGAGCTCCACCCCCAAGACCAACCCTCCCACCCTAATAACTTTCACCATCCTGAGGGTGAAAATACCAGCAAACAATAGACAACTCCACCTATTGGAAGCAGGAAAGATACTGAACAACAACAACAAAAAAACCCTTATATCTTCTTTTAAGATTTTTTTCTTGCTTTTTTCCTTTTCTTTCTATTTTCTCCCACCCTCACATCCCCAACATTTGTAAAACCTGAAAGAACGAACAAGGCTCATCGTCAGAGCAAATGCCTGTTTATTGAGGAACACTCTGCATATTTATAGAGCCGGGGTGGTTTGACAGTTGGCATGGGGTGCTTTCTTATTGGTGGGTAAGGATCAGGTGAGCAGCAGGGCTAGTCTGATTGGTGGGTAAGGATCAGGTGAGCCAGCAGGGCTAGTTTGATTGGTGAGTAAGGATCAGGTGAGCCATCAGGGCTAGTCTGATTGGACAGCAGGATCATGTGAGCCAGCAGGGCTCACCATTGGATGGCTCTTCTTGGGGGATGGGGAAGTTAGACTTTGGAGCCGGGGCGACTCCCAACAAAACCAAGTACTTTTCATTAATTAGGCTACTGAGGACTGGGATGCCTGAATAGTATATTATATTTATGGTGCATATTTCATCTCCCATTTTTACATTTTTTAAAATTTTTCTTAATATTTGCATTTGCTTTTTGTACTCTCTCTATTGTCATCCTACTTGTCTCCCCAAAATTACTCTCTTTTCTCCTGCGACTAGCTAACTTCTTTAGATTCCTCTTTCACACTTCCTAAGATCTAATAACTCTATATCCTCACTCCCTACCTCCTTAATATCTCATACTACACCTGATCCAATTCTCTTTTTGTCTACCATCAGAAACTGTATATCCTGTTGTAAACCTACTGTTTATATTATAGATAATAATTGAACTCATTGTTTCTGTAAATTGTGACAAATACGTAAACATCTTAATAGCAGCTATTTGTTTTAAGGCTGTATATTATTTGTATTGGAATCTGTTAATATTGTTCTCCCCCTTAAGGGAGAGGTTTTGGAACCCTGCAGGGATTCTATAAGTCTATTGGGTAAAAACTGTAATGCCTCAGGTCTGCAGTGCTAGAAGGGAAGATACACAAACAGCATTAAAAAATAAGGGAAGAAACTGTCCCAAATAAACCAAGATATTACATTATTAGAATCCATGGCCAGCACAACAGAAGGAATTATGGAGAAGGAGTTCAGGATGTACGTAATTGAAATGCTCTGTTAATTAAGGATACTATAAGAAAGCAAATACAGGCAGAAAAGATCATTTCCATAAAGAGCTACATGAAAAATACAGGAGGCAAAACTTTGCATCAATAAAGAGGTAGAGGTTCTGAAAAAAAAAAAAAAACAGAAATACTTGAAATTAAAGAAACAATAAATCAAATAAGAAACTCAATAGAAATCACCACCAACAAATTAGATCACTTGGAAGACAGAATCTCAGACAATGAAGACAAAATACATAATCTTGAAAATGAAGTTGACCACACAGTGAAGATAGTAAGAAACCATGACCAAAACATTCAAGAATTATGGGATTATATAAAAAAAATTAAGAATTATTGAAATAGAGGAAGGCATAGAGTTATAAACCAAAGGAATGAACAATCTATCCAATAAAATAATATCAGAAAATGTTCCAAACATTTTGGAAAATGTTTGGATAAATTGGAAATTGGAATAAATTGGAATATCAAATACAAGAGGCTTAGAGGACACCAAATGTACAAAATCACAACAGATCTACACCAAGGCAAATTATAATAAAAATACCTATCAACAGAATAAGGAGAGAACTTAAAAAGCCACAAAAGAAAGAAATCAAATTACATATAGGGGGAAACCAATTAGGATATCTACAGATTTATCAACCCAGATGATAAAAGCTAGGAAGATCCTGTAATAACATATATCAAGCTCGGAAAGAACATGGGTGCCAACCAAGAATCTTATATTCAGCAAAATTAAGCTTCGGATATGATGATGAATTAAAAACTATCCATGATACACACAAGTTAAAAGAGTTTACAACTAGAAAGCCTGCACTACAGAACATCCTCAACAAAACATTCCATGAGGAGGAAAAACAACAATGAAAATCAGCAAATGGAGGTATTATACTAAAAGAAAAACCAAAAAAAAAAAAAAAAGGAAAACCAAGTCAAATAAAATAACAAAAATGATTGGGAATACAAATTATGTCTAATAATAACCCTGAATATTAATGATCTAAACTCACCAATCAAAGTACACAAACTGGCAAATTTTATTTAAAAAAAAATGAATGCTGCCTTCATGAGACTCATCTCATAGAAAAAGACATCAACAGACTGAAGGTGAAAGGTTGGGAAAAAACATAGCACTCACATGGCATGCAGAAACAAGCATGGGTTTCCATCCTCATGTCAAATAACGTGGAATGCAAGCAAAAGTTAATCAAAAGGGATACAAAAGGACATTTAATACTGTTTAAGGTAACCATAGATCAACAAGACATAACAATTATAAGTATATATGCCCCAAACAATGGAGCATATACATCATTAAACAAAGTCAAGTTCAAGAGTCAAACAGAACATACACAATAATCTTGGGTGACTTTAACACACCTTTCCCACTATTGGATAGGTCTTCCAAACAAAAGCTGAACAAAGAAAGTATAGAACTCAATAATATAATCAATAACTTATATGTAGCACACATATATAGAGAATATTTCATCCATCAATGAGTGAATAAACTTTCTTCCCAGCAGCACATGGATCCTTCTTTAAAATAGACCACACACTATGCCACAAAGCAACTCTTGCCAAATGCCAAAAAGTAGAGATACTACCCTGCATTCTATCAGATAATAATGGAATGAAATTAGAAATCAATGATAAAAAAATAGAAGTTACTCCAACATCTGTTGACTAAATAATATGCTATTGAATGAACAATGGGTTGCAGAAGACATCAAGGACAAGATTAAAATATTCTTAGAGGTAAATGAGAACACAGATACAACATATCAAAAGAAGAAACAGTTGACAAATAAATAACCTAAATTATATCTCAAAGCCCTAGAAAAAGAAAAAAAAATGAACACCAATAGCAGTGGAATACAGCAAATAATTAAAATCAAAGCTGAAATCAATGAAATTGAAATAATTGATTTATTATTTCAAATAATCGATTTATTATTCAGCAAATAGTGATAGTTTGAGCTTTTTTATCCATTTCCCTTTAATTTCTTAAAGAAATTAAAAGAAACAATTGAAAAAATTGACAAAACAAAGTTGGTTCTTTGAAAAAATAAATAAAATTGATAAACTGGAATCCATGTTAACAAAGAGAAGGAAAGAGAAAATTCAATTACTAACATCCGTGATGAAAAAGGAAATATCATGATGGACACTACAGAAATACAGAAAATAATTAGAAATTATGTTGAAAACTTGTCCTCCAATAAAATAGAAAAAATCAAAGGCATTGACAAATTTCTAGATTCATAAGATTTGCCCAAACTGAATTAGGATGATATACACATGTTAAACAGACCAATTTCAAGCAACGAAATAGAAGACACCATCCGAAGTCTACCAACCAAGAAAAGCTCAGGACCAGATGAATACACAGCTGAGCTCTACAAGATCTTGAGAGAAGAACTAATAGACTTGTAGTCCAATGGCACAAAATAGAGGACACAGAGACTAACCCACATAATTACAGTTATCTTACTAATATTTCTCAAATTATTTCATGAAATAGAAAAATAGGGAACACTTCCAAATACAACCTATGAGGCCAATATCAATTATCCTGACTCCATATCTGACAAAGATATATCAAAGAAAGAAAATTTCAAACAAATATCTTAAATGAATAAAAAGCAAAAAATCTCAACAAAATTCTGGCAAATCAAAAACAAAAACATATCAAAAAAGATAGTGCATGATGATCAAATAGGGTTAATCCCAGAGATGCAAGTTTGGTTCAACATGCTGAAATCAATAGATGTAATTCATCACATCAATAGACTTTTGAAAGACAATAATCATATGATCATCTAAATAGATACATAAAAAGCATTTGACAAAATACAGCACCTGTTCATGTTCAAAACACTAGAAAAAAATAGGGAAAACAGGAACATATCTCCACATTGTAAAAGCTACCTATGCTAAGCCCAAGGCCAACATCATTCTAAATGGAGAGAAATTGAAAGTGTTCCCTCTAAAAACTGGAACAAGACAGAGATGCCATTTTAACCACGTCTATTTAACACAGTTAGCTAGAGCAATTAGACAGACAAAAGAAATTAAAGGGAAATGGATTTTAAAAAGCTCAAACTATCACTATTTGCTGATGATGTGAGTGATTCTACAACTCGAAGATCCAAAAAAATTCCACCAGAAAACTTCTAAAAATAATTAATAAATTCAGCAAAGTAGCAAAATATAAAATCAACACCCATAAATCAAAGGCATTTCTGTACATCAGTGACAAATCCTCTGAAAGGGAAATGAGGAAAACTATTTCATTTATAGTAGCCTCAAAAATATAAAATAAAATACTTGGGAATCAACTTAACAAAAGAGGTGAAAGACCTCTCCAATGAAAATTACAGAATGTTAAAGAAAGAAATTAAGGAAGACCTTAAAAGATGGAAGGATCTCCCTTGTTCTTGGATAGGCAGAATTAATATTATCTAAATGACCATATTACCAAAAGCACTATACAGATTTAATGCAATTCCAATCAAAATCCTAATGACATTCCTCACAGAAATAGAAAAAGCAATCGTGAAATTCATCTGGGAAAATAAGAGTCACAAAATAGCTAACACAATCATTAGCAACAAGAGTGAAGCAGGTGGCATCACTATACCAGACTATACTACAGAGCAATTGTAACAAAAACAGCATGGTATTGGCACCAAAATAGATTTGTAGACTAATGGTACAAAATAGAGGACACAGAGAATAACCCACATAATTACAGCTATCTCATGTTAGACAAAGGCACCAAAAACATACATTGGAGAAATATAGCCTCTTCAACAAATAGTGCTGGGAAAACTGGAAATCTATATGCAACAAAATGAAATTAAGCCCCTATCTCTCACCATGCACAAAACCCAACTCAAAGTGGATCAAGAACCTAGGAATCAAACCCTAGTAAAAGAAAAGGTAGGCCCAAATCTTCATCATGTCAGATTAGGCCCCAAATTCCTTAATAAGTCTTTTATAGCACAAGAAATAAAATCAGAAAACTATAAATGGGATGGATTCAAACTTAAAAGCTTCCTTTCAGCAAAGCAAACAATCAGTGAAGTGAAAAAAGAGCCTACAGAATTGGAGCAAATTTTTACTACACATACATCATATAGAGCACTAATTTCTAGGATATATAAAAAACTTAACACCAGAAAAACAAATAGCCTAATCAATAAATGGGCCAAGGAACTAAAGAGACACTTCTCTGATGATATACAATCAATCGACAAATATATGAAAAAATATGCAACATCTCTAGCAATTAAAGAAATGCAAATCAAAACTACTCTCAGATTTCATCTCACTCCAGTCAGAATGACAGCTATTAAGAATACAGAAAACAATAAGTGTTAATGAGGATGTGGGGAAAAGGTACATTCATGTATTGCTGGTGGGACTGCAAACTGTTGCAACCAATCTGTAAAGCAGTATGGAGATTCCTTGGAAAACTTACAATGAAACCACCATTTGACCCAGCTATCCCTCAGTTTATACCCAAAGGACTTAAAAACAGCATACTACAGTGACACAGCCAAATCAATGTTTATGGCATCACAATTCACAATAGCTAAACTGTGGAACCAACCTAGATGCCCTTCAGTAGACGAATAGATAAAGAAACTGTGGTATATATACACAATAGAATATTAATTGGCATTAAAACAGAATAAAATCATGGCATTTGCAGGCAAATGGATGGAGCTGGAGAACATCATGCTAAGTGAAGTAAACCAATCCCTAAAAACCAAAGGCTGAATGTTTTCTCTGATATGTGGATGCTGATCCATAATGGAGATGTGCACTATGAATTGAAATGTATTCTTCTGTCATGT
Source organism: Marmota flaviventris (assembly GCF_047511675.1). Taxonomy (NCBI): domain Eukaryota; kingdom Metazoa; phylum Chordata; class Mammalia; order Rodentia; family Sciuridae; genus Marmota; species Marmota flaviventris. Next base: position 65,636,580 of record NC_092511.1, read on the forward strand.
ATAACAAATTATAATAAATAAACTTAAAATTGAAAATAAAGTTAACACAAAATTCATTAACTACCTATATATAAGAACTAAAGCTGGGCTGGGGCTGGGGCTCAGCAGTAGAGCACTAGCCTATCACGTGTGAGGCCCTGGTTTTGAGACTCAGGCACCACATAAAAATAAATAAATAAAACAAAGGTTAAAAAAATAACTAAATCCAAAAAGCTTAGAAAGAAAACACACATGTAAATCTTCAGGAAGGATCTAGTGTTCAGAATATATAAAGGACTCATATCTTAATGACAAAAAAAAAAATTAACAATAGGCAAAAAAAGTAATTAAACCCCTCTTCAAAGGTTCACAACATCTAAGAAACACATGGACAAGTGTTAATATAATTAATTATTAAGGAATTTCAAATTAAGTACATATAATACAACTTTGCATCTCTTCGATTGACTATATTAAAATCCAAACAAAATAAAAAGTGATAAATGTTGGTCAATGGGATGGAGAAAATGAAAATATTATATATTGATTGTGCAGAATGTATGATGGTTCAGGTATTATGGAATACAATTTGACAGTTTCTCAAAATGCTAAACAGAATATACATATGACCCATAAATTCTGTTCTTAGATGCATATACCTAAAAGACTGAAACACATACAAAGACAAATAATTTAACATTAATGCACAGATAATATTCACAAGAGCTAAATGGTAAAAATAATTTAAATTTCAATTGAGGTGTAAATTAAACAAAAATATGGTATGGGTACATAATTTTACTCATTTATTAAAAGGAATGGAATACTTATACATGCTACGATGCAATTGAAGCTAAAAAAGATCATGCTAAGGGCCAGGGATTAAGTACAATGATAGTGTTTAGTATATGAAAGCTGTAAGGTCCTGGGTTTCATCCTCAGCACTACTAATCTCTCTCTCTCTCTCTCTCTCTCTCACACACACACACACACACACACACACACACCACTCTTTCTATGTGCTAAGTGAAAACCAGAAACAAAATCTCATATACTGTGTGATTGGATTTATATAAAATATCTAGACTAGGTTGGTAAGCGAATCAGTGATTATCAGAGGCTTAGAAAAGGAAAATGTGGAGAGTCACTATTTAATGAATATTTGATTTTCTTTTGAGGTGATAAAGTTTTGGTACTAGAGGAGGTGATGGCAGGCTGGGGTTGCGGCTCAGTGGTAAGAGTGCTTGCCTGGCACAGGTGAGGCACTGCATTTGATCCTCAGCATCACATAGATATAAAATAAAGGTATTGTATCCACCTACAACTAAAAAACATACATATTAAAAAAAGGTGATGGGTATATAATACTTTCAATGTACTAAAGGCTACTAAATTGTCCATTTGAAAATGGTTAATTTTATGTATTTAAAAAGTCATTAAAACAATGTTTTCATCTGATCCTGGTATTTTATATTTCAATGACTATTATTTTTCATACAGTTAAGTATGCCTATATTTTTATGGTATCATTTTCAAATAAAATGATGTTACTTAACAGTACAACACAGTAAGAATATTAAGTTCACATAAACACATGAATACTATCTCAAACCTATTCTTGCTTTATAAATAAACATTCATCATCTTAAGATTTCACTTTTTTCTTCAGTTCAGGAGAGTAATAATGGAGAATCTGAAAATCTGGGATTTTTCTCACAAAGATCATAGAATCAAATTTTATGTTCTATAGTATGATTATAACATTCAAAATGTTTATGAAGTTTTATATATATAAGTTTTAATGTCTATATAGAGTCAATAAAATAATCATAGAACTGAAGTATTTCATGAGAAAAATTTTAGTTATATATTGAAAATACTTTCATATACTACAAAAATACAAATAATATAAATTAGAAAAGTTAGCAGCTAGGTATTTTGTTACATTATAATACATGAAAATGCATGATGGGATGAGAAAAGCGATATGGACAATATCAATTTTATAATGTAAATATCAGGCAATATGTTAAATAAGACATTTCTGGCCTTCAATATTTTTCCCCAGAATGAGTATTTATTTTGCTTATTATACCAGAGACAGATTTTTAACATGGCAGAAGTAAAACATTCACAGGGAATTTATTTTCTCCTGAACAATTGATAATAGTTTAGACATGGACCAATATAAGAGAAATTTGTGCACTCTAAAAATCTAAATCATTTCATATCATTTAGAAGTACAATATAGGAGGCATTTATTCATTTAAGAATTAAGTAACTATACCAATATATACATTTGGAAAAAATAAATTATATAAATTAAATGTTGATTATACTCTTTTGACACATATTAAAGGAAGCAACATGACATACTACTTTTTTTTTCAAAAACTGTATGAATTTTAAAAGGCAATATTGAGAAAAAATATTAAGATGCTTCTCTATTGATTTCACAGTGTGGAGAATAATATATATATATATATATATATATATATATATATATATATATATATATTTACTTTTTAAACATTAAAATGATGTATTTGTGTGTGGGGGAGTAGAAGTGTTTTCTATATCTGGCATCAGAAAGGAGAGAAGAATAAAGAGAAAACTCATATATGCATTACATATTTGTACATATAATTTTAACTATAGTTATTATCTGATGGTAATATGAATACAGAGATAGCAAGTTTTCTTCAGTCTATGTCATAGAAACCCTTGTAATAGAAACTGAAAATATTATTGCTATTCTTGCTCTCGTTTAAGGATTTCTATTATTACTATTGTTTTAACATTAACTAGTTTCCTATGGAAAAGCAACCAAATTCATGGAAGCCAATCCCTTTAAAATGCCACTTTGTTGGTTACCCTTAATTCTAGACATAATACCTAATTTTGGAGAACAGATCTGTAAGTCTTCACATTCTAAAAAAAGAGAATTTTTTCAATCTTTTTTCCTCAATTATCTTTTAAATTATCTTTACCTTTCAACCTAAAGATGAACCTACTTCACTGTTCATTAAAATTAGCCATCTTCTTATAGGATTCAGGTACCACAAAAACATTAGAAATATCAAGTGACAGTAACGATGACTATTTCCAGTAGTAGCTGTTTTACTATCATTCATTAGGTACTCTCAAATATCCAGAACAACAAATTTTGGTTTGTTTTTTTTTTTTTTTTTTTTTTTTTTAAGCTGTAGTCCTACCAAGAATTGTCACTGAAGACACTTTAAATGATGAGGTAATAAAATTACCAAATTATCAAAATCTTAAGAAACAAACACTCCACATTTGTCATTCTACTTTTCTATCAAGGGTTCCTTGGGTTAGTCTGTACTGGGATATGGAATAGCCACCCTGTTTAATATCTGTTGTCATTATCACAGAGGCAAAGACAACTTTTACTGATCTAGTTCAACAATTAAATTTTCTTGGCCAATGGAACAATACTTATCTCAAAATCAATAAGTAATAAACCTGCAACTTGTCTTCTGGTCCCATTCAACCATGGGTGTGAGAAAGTGCAGGGACACCAGGTGGTCAGAGAGGTGGAGATCAAGCACATTCATCAGCAAATTAGTCATTATTTTACTTATGTTTACATGTAAGAAAATGAAGGCTTAGGAAAATTTTGCTCAAGATCAAACAAATAATAAATGACAGAATCAAAAGTTAAACTCAGATCTATCTCACTCCCAATCAGGTTTCTTCACCTACACCATACTGCCTTACTCAGTTCTAATCAAACATGCAGTGGTGACATAGAATCTAAATCAACTTTGCTTGGAAAATTAAATAGCCTCATCAATCAACAGTCTAAACTTGATACTTGGATAAATAATTCTTCAAAATTACTATGTTCATTTTACTCTGATCCTTAATGGTTTATAAATAAGTCTAAATATTTAATGATTATCAGCAACCCACTAAAGATTAATGAGCATGAATATCCCTGATTTAATCAGCCCATTTAATATCTCCAAAGGGCAAATAAATAATTTTTGAACCAGATATTTGTGTTGCTTTCATTGGTTCTCAGACCAACTACAGCTTTTTATAAGTACTGTGAAATGTCACATGATTATATTAATTTAAATGTATTTTATCATCTAATATAACTAATACTATACACTGTTCTCATTGATTAACTCTCTGAATTTTAAAACACATAGGTCATGGTTATTTTCAGAATTTTGGCTTAGGGTAAAACCCCAGATTCTGCATTTATAATGTACAAAAAATTAAGAAGCCAGGCCTGGCACATGCCTGTAATCACAGCAACTCAAGAGGCTGAGGTAGGAAGATCACAAGTTTGAGGTCATCCTCAACAATTTAGTGAGGTCCTAAGCAACTTAGTGAGACCTATGTAAAAATTAAAAATGAAAAAAGTATGAGGATGCAGCGGATGGGTAAAGTATCCTGGACTTCAACTTCCAGTACTGAAAAAAATAAGTAAGTGATAAAATCTCCAAAAATAAATGAGGCAGAAATAACATTTATAGCCAACACCACTATTATATCACTGGGGGACCAAATACATTATATATGTAGAACAAGTTATTCAGATAGACAAATGGATGCTATATGTAGGATTCTGGGCTTTAGCCTCAGACTACTTATAGATACCATTTTTTTTGCAGATCTTTAAGGAATAGACAAAATCTTGATCCATCAATACTGCCTAAGTGTACATATTTTTTTGAGGATTAAAAAATCAATTTATTTGGGGGAAACAAGACACAGACTCTTATTCTCAGTGGCATGATAAAAATTTGGCTTGTTTTTTCTCATATGATGTAAAAGAGGGGGAACCACCGATGCTGGATTTGGCAAGCACTGTTATAAGAGCTACCACTGGTTTCCCCTGGTGCTTATGATGTAGCTAATGTGACTTCTACTATCTATTGTTAAAATCAAAGAACTGCAGGAAAGAACATCACTGATTATGTGTGTCTTTTTTATTTTCAGAAAAGTAAAACCAATTTCATATGAACCTCAAATGTCCCTTAACTTATGCACCTATGGCAAAGGAGAGTTACATGACCCATTCTAGTAAGCCTGATAAAAAGAGCAAGGAATGGTAAAAATTAATTTAGAATAGTCACAATTTTTGAACTGGTCTAGATACAACTACCATTCTGTGAGCCTTTAAAAAGGAGATGTGGATTTGATAGACAACTGTCAGATACAAGTGGGATGGGAGATCCCTTCATACTGACATATTCCTTTCAAAGCAAAATAAAACCTCAAATGAAAGTGACACATCATTGCTTCAGTCGTATTGTTACAAGACAGCTACCCAGTATAGCCCACGCTCAAGGAGAGGGAGTTAATCAAAACATGAATACCTGGAGGCAGGGATTATTTGGGGCCACTTTAGAGACTGCCTAGGGTATTGGGAAAAACTATTTCTCATATATATATATATATATATATATATATATATATATATATATATGTGTGTGTGTGTGTGTGTGTGTTTGTATAAAATAGTTGTAGGTGAACACAATACATTTATTTTTATTTATTTGTTTTTATGTGGTGCTGGGGATAAAACCCAGTGCTTCACCCATGCTAGGTGAACTCTGTATTGCTGAGACACAAACAAAGTCTCTCCAAAAAGTGATTCTTGAAAATATCACATAACAGAAATCTAAACAAGACAACAAGGTTTGTGACCTTTTTAGTAAGATAACTTAAGAGGTATAGTCATTACCTTGTAGTGAACTCTTCTTCCTATTGAAACCAATAATATTGTCATTCTACTTATTGAGTTTTGTTTTTCTCTGGGTTTATTAAATTTTCTTTCCTGTATTTTAAAAATATCCCATCCCTTGTTTGTACCATACTAATTATTTTAAAATTTTCAAATCCATTTAAATTTATAATAATTAAAATACTAACATTTTATGTAATGACCCCCTGCCAATAAAACATACCTCTTTTCTATCTTCCCTTCCTTTTCTTTGCCCCACTCCCAAATCAAATTTGGTTTAATTCATCTGATAATTTTGTGCTAATTTTTTATCTGAATAATGGATATTTGCTTTCTTCTATTTTAAAATACTTTCCTTACAACTATATCAAACTTTACAACTATAACTTCAACAATTATTATTTATTTTATGGTAGATCTAACATTACTAAATACCAAACTAACTTCTAATCATCTGCATCTCAAATGTAAACTTCTCATGGAAAACTTAGTTCTAATTAAAATTCATTCTATCACAATTTTCATAGAATGGTGTCATTCGCCTCCATAAAACTGATCACCATTTATATTTATAGGCTATTTCATGATTGTTTGATTATTTTTTTGTCTTTCCCAATAGACTGCAGGCTTCATTAAGGTAAAAACAGTACCTTATTATTTTCTTTTTTTATTATTATTATTTTCAATCATTTCTGCAGTGGCTCTTATGATACCTGAGTAAAAAGATGCTCATAAACCATTTTTTTTAAATTAAGTACCAAAAAATTTAAGCCTCTTTATAATCACACTTAAAAAAAATCTTATTTCAAGGAATTTGAAAAAATACCACAATTAGACTCTTGAAAAGCACACTTGTTCTCCACAGCACAAAAAAAGCTCACTTCCTTTAGAATGGAAATGGTATCTCAAAATTTGGGTAGAAAATTGGTCTCACTACCCTACTTTACACAAAATAGAACAAATTAATCAATTATTTAGAACATTTCAATTACCATAAAGGTACATAATTCACTTTCTCATTCATTCAATTTTTTTACATTTAATTTTAAAATGTTCTTGGGGAAATTTTAATATTTTTCTCTTATTTTCTTTTTTCAATGATGAATAATTACTCTTTATTATAAATTGCATATATATATATATATATATATATATATATGCTACTGTCATAGTCATCTTATACATATTATAATCATAATATATGGGAAATAGCTTTGTCTTCTGAAGACCTTTTTGGATGAGTTCTCAAGTATTATTTTATCTTTCATGCATACTTCAATTCTTTAGGTATATGTCTTAAAGCTAGATTTTTACTTATAATTTTATATTCCTTGTATATTTGATGAAACTTCATCAAGCTATAATGTTATTTGAGTACAGTATATAAACTTCCTTACTCCCTTGCTCATTTATTCACTCAACTCATTCATCTCCTAATTTGTAAATTAATAAACATAGATGAAAGTATGCACTGTATTCTCTGTGTCAGATCTTCTGTGAATCAGTATAAATGGGAGAATGAGTAAGGACATACCCTTTTATGAAGAATTCCTACGTTTTGCAGGTGGATCAGATATATAAACTCTGATGTAAATGTCAGAAAACAAATTACGTAGTTGAGATATGAAGAAATCACAGTATTTAGGTGAAAGGAGAAGGTCATCCTTGTTACAAAGTTGAAGAAAATTATACAGGAAAAGTGAAATCTGAGCTAAAATTTAGAGAAAATGATCATTTTAGCACATTGTAAAGTTTATGAAAAGCTCTTCAATATAGAAAACCATTCCTGATCTATTTATCTAACATTAACAGGACTCATTAAAGAACCAATGGAACATTAGAGTGAAATTCATTAGTATATTTTTAAGCTTGACTTGTGAAGTAGTTTTTATTTTATTTATTTATTTCTCAACAGTGACATAGATATCTTAGAGTAATAATCCATTTAGTCTTTGTCCTTAAGAAATGAGAAACAAACCAACAAACTGTTCTGTAATAGTTAAGTGTATCAGTTCCTTGGGCCATTGTAATAAATTTAGTGGCTTAAAACAACATACATTTCATTTCTTTGCAGACTTCCTGGGAGAATTTTTCTTTCTTTCTTTCTTTCCTTTTTTTTTTTTTTTTTTTTTTTTTCATTTTTAGCGTCAAGAGCCTACTTGCATTCTTTGACTCATATTTTTTTCCTCCATATTCAAAGTTCATTGTTTCAATCTCTGATTCAACCACCATTACTACTTTTCTTGTGGTTAAATCTCTATGTTAGGCCCATCAGGTCTATCTAGAAGAATCTTTCTACCTCAAGATTCCTAATCATATCATCAAAGTTCCAGAGTAGACAGAAAGCTTATTCACAGTTTTTCCTACTTCTCTGTGCTTTTCACTTCTGTTGAGGTGGCTGAGCAGATAAATGAATTACAGGTCTACTCTCATCAGGGTCTTTGTGTAACTAAACACTAACTTTTCATCCTTCCCAGGCACAAGAGACACCCATGTCCACAACTTTCCTCCTACAACATATTCTCTTGGCAGTAAATCTACTAGTTTTATTGTCTCTTCAAATTTCGGATAAGGATTTCACAAATAATCAAGTTTGATTCCCTTTCGCTTCTCAGGTCTTCCTCAGTATATCTCTCTCTTTCATAATAAGCATTAAGAAAAAAAATTGGGGTATATCCTCAATAATTTCTTTGGAAATAGCCTCAGCTAAATATCCTAGTTAATTGCTTACAAATCTGCTTTCCATATAACTATAGGAAACACTTCAGTTAAGATTATGCCATTTTATTACAAAGATCCCATTTCCTCAAGTTTATAATTACATGTTCATTTCTTTCTGAGCCCTTAGCAGTGATTTTAACTTCCATATTTCTAACAACAGTCTGTTTATGATAATTTAGTACTATAGTTTTGCTTTTTCATGCATATGCTTCCTTATGGGCCCTCATGGAAAAGTTTTTTAACATCCTATTTCTGCTAACCGTCTGTTCAAAGCAATCTAGGTTTTTTCTATGGTACTTTTCAAAATTCTTTTAGACTCTACCCAGTGCCCAATCCCAAAGCTACTTCCACATTTTTTTAGGTACAGATTATAATAGCACCCCATGTCCTGGTACTAAAATTCACATTAGTTTTCTATTTCCCTTGCAACAGAAATAATCACAAACTTAGTGGCTTAAACAACATAAATGAGTTTGTTCTCTTAAACTTCTAAATTTGTAAGTCTAAAATCATGGCACTGACAAATCCACATACTTTCTGGGGCTGAAGAATGAAACTATTCCCTTGACTTTTCCAGCCTCAAGACATCTCCTGCATTTCTTGGCCCAATCTTCTTCCTTCATTTTCAAAGAACATCCCTTCAACCTTTAGTTGCATTCTCATACATCTTATTCTATTGTGGAATCTCCCTCTAACTCTTTCTTATATGTATACTTATTTTGATCCCATTGAACAATCCAGAATAATCTCTCCATCCCACAGTCCTCAACATCATCATAATGAAAAATTCACTTTGAAATGTAAGATATATTCACAGACTCTAGCAATAAAGGCATTAGCATTTGTTAGGGGAGAAAGGTGGAAATGTATATTCAGCATACTATAGTAAGATATTTATAGATTTTATATTGAGAATGACAACTTTGGAAAATGTAGAGAATGCCCTGGAATTTAAAAGAAGTGACATGCTATTAGGAGATACAGACCAGGCATATTAGAAGGCCATTGGAACCCCACACAAAGAAAATTTGTGTACTATTTAACAATTTTTTATCATGGAACCCTGTTTAGAATAAATGTAATCTCTATTATGAACTTTCTTCTGTTAATCTTCACAAAATGTGATGAAGTAGTAAATGTGTGCCTGATAATGGAAGAATAAAATATGACACTGAATTTTCAAACTTTAGACGTAATGTAAGCTACTATTTACTAGAAACTAGACCTCTGATATATTATGGAAGAGAGATATCATTTGATATGAAAGTGAACACTTATGTAATAACAAATATAGGTTATTCAAAATGTCAGAGACAATGTTTATTATATTAGATACAGTCTCAGGACTAAAAGTTTTTACCATCAACTTTCAGTTCCTTCTAGATTTTTTTTCTTGCTGTACTTCACTTATGTTGGTAAAATATCTTGATATTCTAGTTAGTGATACTTTATTTGTTTAAACACTATGCAGATATCTGTTGCTCTCAAGTACACTTAAGTGTATGCATATTATTAAATAAGTTTGTATATTCAATCTTTTTATCTTCCCCCAAATTACCATGCACATTGTACTTAATGTTCTTTTGGATTAGTCTTGATGTATTATGGATGCTGAATGTTGCAGAGAATAGATACAATATTATGTATTCCAACACACTGGATTGCTCACATATAACAAGGGCCCTGTGAACGAACACTCATTGCACACTGATGTGTCTCTTGGGACCAGCAAGGACAAAGCCATTGTACTTTATGTATTAGAAATGATTAAGATAACCAAATTGCATTTGAAATTACTAAAGCCTCAGCACACATCTTTAGCTATGACTGGCTAATCCCCCTACTACCACTTATAGCTAATGCCAATTCTGTGAAGATGTTATTATTCTTTTTTGACCAATATAAATGCTTAATGTAAAATGTGGATATTTCAGTTGATATTAGTTGACTGAATTGGGAAGGGATTGTGAAATGTCTTTCATTATTTAAAGGGAAGTGACTTCATTCTTTTGTATGAACATACTTTTAGCTTGTGTTGTCACTAGTGGTATATATTTTTGTACCCTTCTATGAAAATTAGTACCTGATTTAATAAGTTTGGAACCTGTAAGACTATAATCACAGATTTTCACACAGAAAAACATCAGTCTGAAGAATACATGAAATGTGAATTTCCATGTTTCTTTCATACACTGTTGAAACTTTTTTAAAAATGTAGGAATTGCTAGGACTTTTCGATTCTTTCCAGTTTTACAAAACTTTTGTCCAGTGAAGTATTATTGATTCCTGATCAATAAAGCAGAGGCTTGTTTATTCGGATGCTGCAATAAAAATGAAGGTAACACTGACGAGACTTCTTCCTTTTCTCTATTCCATGTTAATTGTAGAGTAGAATAAATATAATGTATATCCCTCAAAGATTAATTTCTAAGGGACTTTTTGTTCATGAGACCTATATTTAGTCTTGGGGCAACATGAAACAACATTACTCTATCTGTAAATGCCTGAGAATAATCAAGAAACCTCCCCAGGAAGCATTTGGAGGGCATGTTAAAAGAACTCCTCTAATGCTTCTTGCTATCAGAGGTGGAGTGCCAATGCACAACCGTTTAATTTCTTGTACAGACTTGTATGTGTAGGGCATATTCAGCCATTGTCCAGCTCCTCTACCACTTTCATTAAGAATCCCTCCTATCTTTACTTTTGGAAATTACTTTTTCCTTATGATATTCTGCCAAAGTCCTTAGATTGCTAATCACAGAGCTTTGGCTCCTTATTTCCTACTTCTTCATATCAAGCTTACAGGGGAACTTTTACCCTCCATTGTGTTCTGTTATTATAGGCTTTTTGTCACCCTGTACTCTTTTAGCCATACTTACATGACAAGAGTACTCATTCTGTGATCACATTTAAAAATTAAAAATACATTATATAATTATAATCAGCCACACACACACATGCAGGAAATAACCAGTTCAAGCAGTTAAGGCACACATGGAAAGCAAACACTGTATTGTGGTTAGCACAGTTATTTGAAAGCTAAATAAACATCAATAATGATAATATTTTGTGGTTCAGTTGTCCATTTGTTTGGGCACTAAATAGTTATTGTATCTTTACAATGAAAGAGATGATGCCTTTTCTCCTTAGGCTGCAGATGAGTTTTTGTGCCTATATTATTTTTTCAAGAAACACTGCAACTCTTATAAAAACAGCTATTTTAATGAACTATGTGAATCTAACTTTCAAAGATGCAAGAGAAAGGCGGACTGAAGCCAAGAGCTATAATTAACTGCGTGCTTATTTGCTAAAATAAATGTGCAATTCTCACTTCTTTCTTAGAATGGAGTCACTGGGACTACTATCATTAGACTGCCATTACAGTCCTATCATTATAGAAATAATAAGAAACAAGCTCTGGAATCTGCTTTTCTCTTCAATTTAAGGGTAATTTGGTGGTGGAAGCAGAAGCAGAAGCTATTTTTAGATACACTCAATAATTTTTACATAGTGATACCTACATAACATTTAGAAATACACATGATATCTGGTCATTTTAAATAATGGCTGAAGGTAAAAATAATAATTTGCATAAAATTAACATACTTTATCAGATAATGTCACCAAAATTTTTATTGGAAATGGTTATGATACAGTAAAAAGAAATCTGCTACATTTTTAAAAAAATTTACTCACTTTCCCCATAATAGTGAATATGGAATATTTTCAAGTATTCTCTGAGTGTAATGCTGGTTTCTCTATAGTGAGCCTCCCTTACATGCTGCTGGATTTTATGTCCCTCAGTCACCTTTCTTGCTTCTTATTCTATATGCATCCTCTTCCATTCCTAATTGCTGTCCAATATCAAAAATATATTCTCAGTCATGGTTTTCCCACTATACAACTACTCATGGGTGAGCCAGAGACACATCAAAATGTGCCAGCATTAATCATTTCCCCATTTAACATGGGTCTCCAAAGGATCAAGGATTATGTCTTAAGAAATATGAAAATCAATCTCTAACATGGTCTTTTATACATAGATAAATATTCATATATACATATTTTTACGTAAACTCAACATATCCTAAAATAGACTAATCATAATTTTAGCTCACTTGCTATTCTTCTCTCTGTAACTATTTCACAAGCTAAAAAAAAAAAAAAAAAAGAAAGAAAGAAAGAAAAGAAAAGAAAAGAAAAAGAAGAATGACTACTTTTTTGAAAATATTGCCCAGAGGAAACTAAGATAAGAAGTAAAGATTAGATTTGGCAACTGAGAAGCTTATTGGTGGTCTTGAAAAGAGAATCAAAAAGACAGAATGGAGAAAAAGCTAGACTGATGTGATTTTTAAAACGGTGGGAAATAAAGAAGTGGACATAGAAAATAACACTTACGAATATAAGTTATTTTACCATGAAAGCAGACATAAAGATAAAAAGTCAATTGGTAAAGTATCAACGAGTTTTCTTCCTTCTCTAAAATCATCAATATTAATATAAGAGGTATTATTATAATGATTGCAAAGAAAATGTAGAAAGAAGAAATATATTGTAGAGAAAGTTGTTACAGAAAGAATGGAATTTCATGAGTATATGGAGGAATTTACCTTGGGAAGGAGACAAAAGACAATTTATTTTTATTTTATAATATTATTTTTATTACAGTACTGAGGATTGAACACAGGGGCAACTCTACCACTGAATTTCATCCCAGATCTTTTGTTTTGTTTTCTTTTGTCTTTTTGTTTGTTTGTGTTTGTTTGTTTTGTTTTTTGAGATAGGGTCTAAATTGCCCAGGCTCACCTCAAACTTGCAATCCTGCTGCCTCAGCCTTTTAAGTGGATTGGATTATGGGTATATGCCACTGTACTTAACTAGAAGGCAACATCTTTTGTGCAGGAGAAAAGACTGAGGATGAGTTTAGGAAAAAATAAGAAGATTTTCTGGGGAAAGAAGAAGATAAAGAGAGAAATATTAAAATAAATAATAACAGTGGACTGTGAAAATGGCAGATTAGTGGATTATAAACTGTGATGAGGATGCCATATTAAAAAAAAAAATGGAGATACTAGAGGAAAAGATAAGCTAGTGGCCAAAAAGTAGGTAGCGATATTTTAGAGGTGATCACCAAATTAGAAACATTTAGATGAAAGGTGTGCATGACTACAGGAGAGAACATATCATTTGAATAAATTTAGAGTTGGGGTTAAGGACGCACTGTGCAATAAGGATGATATGAATAGTAAAGAAACAAAAGATAATTATGAGGAAGTAATAATCACCCAGAACTGTTTCAAAAATGATGATTTTTCAGAAGGGGTAGGAAGATACTATGTGAAACAGAATGGTAATTGCTTCATTTCAAGATGTGGTCATATTTGGAGTTAATGAGAAAAAGTAATATTTCTTGAGATAGCCATTGAAAAGGTGTGTAGCAAGGGGAAAGCAAATTTTTACATTTGGGGCTAATAATATTATAGAGTATTTGGGAGGATACCAGGGGATTGAACTCAGGGGAACCCAACCCAATGAGATATATCCCCAGCCCTATTTTGTATTTTATTCAGAGACAGGGTCTCAGTGAGTTACTTAGCACTTCGCTTTTGCTGAGGCTGGCTTTGTACTCCCAAACTTCCTGTCTCAGCCTTCTGAGCTGCTGGGATTACAGGCATGTGCCAGCACATCTGGCTGTTATAATAAAGTAATTTTTAAAAAGCTTTTATTCTAATTTGTTATATATGACAGCAGAATGCATTAGGATTCATATTACACATATAGAGCACAAATTTTCATATCTCTGGTTGTATACAAAGTATATTCACATCATTTATGTCTTCATACATATACTTTGGCTATGATGTCCATCTCATTCCACTATCATTTCTAACCCCATGCCCCCTCCCTTTCCCTCCCACCCCTTTTCCCAATCTAGAGTTCCTCTATTCCTCCCATGCTTCCCCTCCCTACCATACTATGAATCAGTCTTCTTATATCAGAGAAAATATTTGGCATTTGTTTATTTGGGATTGGCTAACTTCATTTAGCATAATATTCTCCAACTTTATCCATTTTTCTGCAAATGCCATGATTTTATTCTCTTTTATTGCTGAGTAGTATTTTATTTTGTTTATATACCATTTTTTAAATCAATTCATCTACTGAAGGGCATCTAGTTTGGTTCCACAATTTAGCTATTGTGAATTCTGCTGCTATAAACATTGATGTGGCTGTGTCCCTGTAGTATTTTATTTTTAATTCCTTTAGGTATAGACTGAGGAGAAGAAATGCTGGGTAGAATCATAGTCCCATTCCCAGTTTTCCAAGGAATCTCCATACTGCTTTCCATATTGGCTGCACCAGTTTGCAGTCCCACCAGTTATGTATGAGTGTGCCTTCCCCCTCACCCCCAATCCTTGCCAACACTTATTGTTCTTTGTATTCATAATAGCTGCCATTCTGACTGGAGTGAGATGAAATCTTATAGTAGTTTTGATTTGCATTTCTCTAACTGCTAGAAATGTTGAACATTTTTTTTTCATATATTTGTTGATTGTTTGTATATCATCTTATGAGAAGTGTCTGCTCAGGTTCTTGGCCAATTTATTGATTAGGTTATTATTATTTTTTTTTTGTATTTAGCTTTTTGAGTTCTTTATATACCCTAGAGGTTACTGCACTATTTAATGTGCATGTGGTAAAAATTTGTCCCCAAGATGTGGGCTCTATATTCACCTCACTGATTGCTTCTTTTGATGAGAAGAAAGTTTTCAGTTTGAATCCATTCCATTTGTTGATTCTTGATTGTAAGTACTGCACTATTGCTTAGAAGAAAGTGTATTCGCTTGTTGAAAGATGAAATATTCTATATATGTCAATTAAGTCTGTTATTGATTGTATGATTGAGTTCTATAGTTTCTTTGTTTAGCTTTTGTTTGGAAGATCTATGAGTGGTGAGAGAGGTGTGTTAAAGTCACCCAAGATTATTGTGTTGTGTTCTATTTGACTCTTGAACTTGAGAAGAATTTGTTTGATGAATGCAGATGCTCCATCGTTTGGGGTATATATATTTACAAATGTTATGACTTGTTGGTATATGTTTCCCTTGAGCAGTATGAAATATCCTTCTTTATCCCTTTTGATTAACTTTAGCTTGAAATCTAACTTTTTTGATAGGAAAATGGAAACCCCTGCTTGATTTCACAGTCCATGTGAGTGGTATGATTTTTCCTAACTTTCACCTTCAGTTTATGGATGTCTTTTCCTATCAGATGAGTCTCCTGGAGGCAACATATTGTTGGGTCTTTTTTTTAAATCCAATCTGTTATCCGGTGTCTTTTGATTAGTGAGTTTAGGCTATTAATATATTAACACTCAGGGTTATTATTGAGATATGATTTGTATTCCCTGCCATTTTTGTTTATTTTTGGGAATTAACTTGTGTTTTTCCTTTGATTGGTTTTTCTTTAGTGTATTACTAATTTTCATTGTCGTTTTTTGTCTCTTCTTCATGGAATATTTTGCCAAGGATGTTTTGTAGTGCAGGTTTTCTAGCTGTAAGTTTTTTTTTTAACTTTTGTTTATCATAAATGGTTTTTATTTAATCTTCAAATCTAAAGCTTAATTTTTCTGGATACAAGATTCTTGTTTGGTATCCATTTTCTTTCAGAGCTTGATATATTTTGTTCCAGGATCTTCTAGGTTTCAGTGTCTGGATTGAAAAATCTGCAGTTATCCTAATTGGTTTTCCCCTATACATAATCTGATTCCTTTCTCTCATGGCTTTTAATATTGTCTCCTTATTCTGTATGTTGGGTATTTTCATTATAATGTGACTTGATGTGGATCTGTTGTGATTTCGTACATTTGGTGTCCTGTAAGTTTCTTAAATTTGGTTTTCCAATTCATTCTTCATGTTTGGAAAGTTTTCTGATATTAATTCTTTTTTTTTTTTTTTTTTTTAATTTTTTTTTTTTTTTTTTTATTGTTGGCTGTTCAAAACATTACATAGTTCTTGATATATCATATTTCACAATTTGATTCAAGTGGGTTATGAGCTCCCATTTTTACCCCATATACAGATTGCAGAATCACATCAGTTACACATCCATTGATTTACATATTGCCATACTAGTGTCTGTTGTATTCTGCTGTCTTTCCTATCCTCTACTATCCCCCCTCCCCTCCCCTCCCCTCCCCTCCCCTCCCCTCCCCTCTTCTCTCTCTGCCCCCTTTACTGACATTCGTTTGTCCCCCTTGTATTATTTTTCCCCTTCCCCTCACTTCCTCTTGTATGTACTTTTGTATACCTCTGAGGGTCTCCTTCCATTTCCATGCATTTTCCCTTCTCTCTCCCTTTCCCTCCCACCTCTCATCCCTGTTTAATGTTAATCTTCTTCTCATGCTCTTCGACCCTACTCTGTTCTTAGCTACTCTCCTTATATCAAAGAAGACATTTGACATTTGTTTTTTAGGGATTGGCTAGCTTCACTTAGCATAATCTGCTCTAATGCCATCCATTTCCCTGTAAATTCTATGATTTTGTCATTTTTTAATGCAGAGTAATACTCCATTGTGTATAAATGCCACATTTTTTTTATCCATTCATCCATTGAAGGGCATCTAGGTTGGTTCCACAGTCTCGCTATTGTGAATTGTGCTGCTATGAACATCGATGTAGCAGTGTCCCTGTAGCATGCTCTTTTTAGGTCTTTAGGGAATAGACCGAGAAGGGGAATAGCTGGGTCAAATGGTGGCTCCATTCCCAGCTTTCCAAGAAATCTCCATACTGCTTTCCAAATTGGCTGCACCAATTTGCAGTCCCACCAGCAATGTACAAGTGTACCCTTTTCCCCACATCCTCGCCAGCACTTGTTGTTGTTTGACTTCATAATGGCTGCCAATCTAACTGGAGTGAGATGGTATCTTAGGGTGGTTTTGATTTGCATCTCTCTGACTGCTAGAGATGGTGAGCATTTTTTCATGTACTTGTTGATTGACTGTATGTCCTCCTCTGAGAAGTGTCTGTTCAGGTCCTTGGCCCATTTGTTGATTGGGTTGTTTGTTCTCTTATTGTCTAATTTTTTGAGCTCTTTGTATACTCTGGATATTAGGGCTCTATCTGAAGTGTGAGGAGTAAAGATTTGTTCCCAGGTTGTAGGCTCTCTATTTACCTCTCTTATTGTATCTTTTGCTGAGAAAAAACTTTTTAGTTTGAGTAAGTCCCATTTGTTGATTCTAGTTATTAACTTTTGTGCTATGGGTGTCCTATTGAGGAATTTGGAGCCCGACCCCACCGACTGTAGATCGTAGCCAACTTTTTCTTCTATCAGACGGCGCGTCTCTGATTTGATATCAAGCTCCTTGATCCATTTTGAATTCACTTTTGTGCATGGCGAGAGAAAGGGATTCAGTTTCATTTTGTTGCATATGGATTTCCAGTTTTCCCAGCACCATTTGTTGAAGATGCTATCCTTCCTCCATTGCATGCTTTTAGACCCTTTATCAAATATAAGATAGTTGTAGTTTTGTGGATTGGTTTCTGTGTCCTCTATTCTGTACCATTGGTCCACCCGCCTGTTTTGGTACCAGTACCATGCTGTTTTTGTTACTATTGCTCTGTAATATAGTTTGAAGTCTGGTATCGCTATACCGCCTGATTCACACTTCCTGCTTAGCATTGTTTTTGCTATTCTGGGTCTTTTATTTTTCCATATGAATTTCATGATTGCTTTCTCTATTTCTACAAGAAATGCCGTTGGGATTTTGATTGGCATTGCATTAAACCTATAGAGAACTTTTGGTAATATCGCCATTTTGATGATGTTAGTTCTGCCTATCCATGAACAGGGTATATTTTTCCATCTTCTAAGATCTTCTTCTATTTCTCTCTTTAGGGTTCTGTAGTTTTCATTGTATAAGTCTTTCACCTCTTTTGTTAGGTTGATTCCTAAGTATTTTATTTTTTTTGAAGATATTGTGAATGGAGTGGTTGTCCTCATTTCCATTTCAGAGGATTTGTCGCTGATATACAGGAATGCCTTTGATTTATGCGTGTTGATTTTATATCCTGCCACTTTGCTGAATTCATTTATTAGCTCTAATAGTTTCTTTGTAGACCCTTTTGGGTCTGCTAGGTATAGAATCATGTCATCTGCAAATAGTGATAATTTAAGTTCTTCTTTTCCTATTTTGATGCCTTTAATTTCTTTCGTCTGTCTAATTGCTCTGGCCAGTGTTTCGAGAACTATGTTGAACAGAAGTGGTGAGAGAGGGCATCCCTGTCTTGTTCCAGATTTTAGAGGGAATGCCTTCAATTTTTCTCCATTCAGAATGATGCTAGCCTGAGGCTTAGCATAGATTGCTTTTACAATATTGAGGTATGTTCCTGTTATCCCTAGTTTTTCTAGAGTTTTGAACATAAAGGGATGCTGTACTTTGTCGAATGCTTTTTCCGCATCTATCGAGATGATCATATGGTTCTTATTTTTAAGTCTATTGATGTGGTGAATAACATTTATTGATTTCCTTATATTGAACCAGCCTTGCATCCCAGGGATGGATCCTACTTGATCATGGTGCACAATTTTTTTGATGTGCCTTTGTATCCGAGTGGCCAGAATTTTATTGAGGATTTTTGCATCCAAGTTCATTAGAGATATTGGTCTGTAGTTTTCTTTCTTTGAAGTGTCTTTGTCTGGTTTAGGTATCAGGGTGATGTTGGCCTCGTAGAATGAATTTGGAAGTTCTCCCTCTTTTTCTATTTCCCGAAGTAGCTTGAAAAGTATTGGTATTAGTTCCTCTTTAAAGGTTTTGTAAAACTCTGCTGTATACCCATCCGGTCCTGGGCTTTTCTTAGTTGGTAGTCTTTTGATGGTTTCTTCTATTTCCTCAATTGATATTGGTCTGTTTAGGTTGTCTATATCCTCCTGACTCAATCTGGGCAGATCATATGACTTAAGAAATTTATCTATGCCTTCACTATCTTCTAATTTATTGGAGTATAAGGATTCAAAATAATTTTTGATTATCTTCTGTATTTCTGAAGTGTCTGTTGTGATATTGCCTCTTTCATCCCGTATGTTAGTGATTTGAGTTCTCTCTCTTCTTCTCTTCACTAGCATGGCTAAGGGTCTGTCGATTTTGTTTATTTTTTCAAAGAACCAACTTTTAGTTTTGTCAATTTTTTCAATTGTTTCTTTTGTTTCGATTTCATTGATTTCAGCTCTGATTTTAATTATTTCTTGCCTTCTACTTCTTTTGCTGTTGTTTTGCTCTTCTTTTTCTAGGATTTTGAGATGAAGTATGAGATCATTTATTTGTTGGTTTTTTTCTTTTTTTAAGGAATGAACTCCAAGCAATGAATTTTCCTCTTAGAACTGCTTTCAATGTGTCCCATAGATTCCGATATGTTGTGTCTGTGTTTTCATTAATCTCTAAGAATTTTTTAATTTCCTCCTTGATGTCTTCTATAACCCATTGATCATTCAGTAACCTATTGTTCATTCTCCAAGTGATATATTCTTTTTCCTTCCTTCTTTTATCGTTGATTTTCAGTTCCATTCCATTATGATCAGATAGGATGCATGGTATTATCTCTACTCCTTTGTATTGTCTAAGAGTTTCCCTGTGACATAATATATGATCTATTTTTGAGAAGGATCCATGTGCTGCTGAGAAAAAAGTGTAACTGTTTGATGTTGGGTGGTATATTCTATATATGTCAATTAAGTCTAGGTTATTAATTGTGTTATTGAGTTCTATAGTTTCCTTATTCAACTTTTGTTTGGAAGATCTGTCCAGTGGTGAGAGAGGTGTGTTGAAGTCTCCCATGATTATTGTATGGTGGTCTATTAGACTCTTGAACTTGAGAAGAGTTTGTTTGATGAACATAGCTGCACCATTGTTTGGGGCATATATATTTATGATTGTTATGTCTTGTTGGTGTATGGTTCCCTTGAGCAGTATGTAGTGTCCCTCTTTATCCCTTTTGATTAACTTTGGCTTAAAATCTATTTTATTTGATATGAGTATGGATACTCCTGCTTGTTTCCGAAGTCCATATGAGTGATATGATTTTTCCCAACCTTTCACCTTCAGCCTATGTATGTCTTTTCCTATCAAATGAGTCTCCTGTAGGCAGCATATTGTTGGGTCTTGTTTTGTGATCCATTCTACTAGCCTGTGTCTCTTGATTGGTGAGTTTAAGCCATTAACATTTAGGGTTATTATTGAGATATGGGTTGTTCTTCCAGCCATATTTGTTTATTTATGTTACTAAACATGGTTTGTTTTCCACTTTGATTATTTTCCCCCCTTTAGTGTCCTACCTCCCACTGTTGGTTTTCATTGTTATTTTCCATTTCCTCTTCCTGTAATGTTTTGCCAAGGATGTTTTGAAGAAATGGTTTTCTAGCTGCAAATTCTTTTAACTTTTGTTTATCGTGGAAGGTTTTAATTTCATCTTCCATCCTGAAGCTTAATTTCGCTGGAAACACAATTCTTGGTTGGAACCCATTTTCTTTCAGTGTTTGAAATATGTTATTCCAGGATCTTCTAGCTTTCAGAGTCTGTGTTGAAAGATCAGCTGTTATCCTGATTGGCTTACCCCTAAATGTGATCTGCTTCCTTTCCCTTGTAGCTTTTAAAATTCTCTCCTTGTTCTGTATGTTGGGCATCTTCATTATAATGTGTCTAGGTGTGGGTCTCTTATGATTTTGCACATTCGGCGTCCTGTAGGCTTCTAGGATTTGGGGTTCTGTCTCATTCTTCAAGTCTGGGAAGTTTTCTCGAATTATTTCATTGAATAGATTGCTCATTCCTTTGGTTTGAAACTCTGTTCCTTCCTGTATCCCAATGACTCTTAAATTTGGTCTCTTGATGTTATCCCATATTTCTTGGATGTTCTGCTCATGGTTTCTTAACAGTCTTGCTGAGCTGTCTATGTTCTTTTCAAGTTGAAATACTTTATCTTCATTGTCTGATGTTCTGTCTTCTAAGTGTTCTACTCTGCTGGTAGTATTCTCAATTGAGTTTTTAAGTTGGCTTATTGCTTCCTGCATTTCTAGGATTTCTGTTTGTTTGTTTTTTATAACCTCTATTTCCCTGTATAGTTGATCTTTTGCTTCTTGGATTTGTTTATGTAATTCATTGTTGAAGTGATCTTTCATTGTCTGATTTTGCTGTCTGATGTCTTCCTTGAGACTCCAGATCATCTGAAGCATGTATATCCTGAATTCTTTATCTGACATTCCATCAGCTGCAGCTATTACCTCTTCTAAAGTTGAGTTGACCTGCAATGCTTGTGGTCCTTTCTTTCCTTGTCTCTTCATACTGTTCGCGTTCCTTTCTTCTTGGTGAAACTGTTGTGCTATTGAATTTTCCCCCTATATATTTATATTGGTCTTGTATAGTTGCAAAGTCTCCCTCGCAGGCACGGGCGGCGGCTCTGCCCCTCCGCCAATTGGGGCAATGTGCCTACCACGCCGGCAGGCCGCTGGGCCTGCTCTGCCAGTCGGTAGCGGGTCCGCCGTCCTTGCAGGCGCGGGCGGCGGCTCTGTCCCTCTGCGGGCCGCTAGGCTTGTTCTGTCGGTGGTCGCAGTTCTCCCTACTTTGCAGGCGCAGGCAGCGGCACTGCCCCTCTGCAGGCCTCTGGGGCTGTACTGCCAGTGGGTCGCAGGTCCGCCTACTTTGCAGGCGTGGGGGGGGGGCGGCTCTACCCTTCCTCAGGCCACTGGGCCTGTTCTGTCTCTCGGTTGCAGGTCTGACCTGTTCTGATGGTGGTCTCAGTTCCGATTACCTTGCAGGCGCGGGGGGGAGGGGGCGGTTCTGCCTCTCAGCAGGCCGCTGCTCCTCTTCTGCCGGTGGGTCGCAGGCCCGCCTACCTTGCAGGAGTGATTGGAAGCTCTGTCCCGCCGCGGGCCACTGGGCCTTTTCTGTCGGTGGTCACCCTTCCCCTACCTGGCAGGCGAGGGGGGTGGGGGGCGGCTCTGCCCCTCAGCAGGCCGCTGGGCCTGCTCTGTGTTTGGTCCCAGTTCCCTCTACTATGCCGGCGCAGGGGGAGGGGGCGGCTCAGCCTCTCAGCAGGCGGCTGCTCCTCTTCTGCCGGTGGGTCGCAGGCCCGCCTACCTTGCAGGAGTGATTGGAAGCTCTGTCCCGCCCTGGGCCACTGGGCCTTTTCTGTCGGTGGTCACCCTTCCCCTACCTGGCAGGCGAGGGGGGTGGGGGGCGGCTCTGCCCCTCAGCAGGCTGCTGGGCCTGCTCTGTGTTTGGTCCCAGTTCTCTCTACTATGCCGGCGCAGGGGGAGGGGGCGGCTCAGCCTCTCAGCAGGCGACTGCTCCTCTTCTGCCGGTGGGTCGCAGGCCCGCCTACCTTGCAGGAGTGATTGGAAGCTCTGTCCCGCCCTGGGCCACTGGGCCTTTTCTGTCGGTGGTCACCCTTCCCCTACCTGGCAGGCGAGGGGGGTGGGGGGCGGCTCTGCCCCTCAGCAGGCCGCTGGGCCTGCTCTGTCTTTGGTCCCAGTTCCCTCTACTATGCTGGCGCAGGGGGAGGGGGCGGCTCAGCCTCTCAGCAGGCGGCTGCTCCTCTTCTGCCAGTGAGTCGCAGGCCCGCCTACCTTGCGGGAGTGATTGGAAGCTCTGTCCCGCCCTGGGCCACTGGGCCTTTTCTGTTGGTGGTCACCCTTCCCCTACCTGGCAGGCGAGGGGGGTGGGGGGCTGCTCTGCCCCTCAGCAGGCTGCTGGGCCTGCTCTGTGTTTGGTCCCAGTTCTCTCTACTATGCCGGCGCAGGGGGAGGGGGCGGCTCAGCCTCTCAGCAGGTGACTGCTCCTCTTCTGCCGGTGGGTCGCAGGCCCGCCTACCTTGCAGGAGTGATTGGAAGCTCTGTCCCGCCCTGGGCCACTGGGCCTTTTCTGTCGGTGGTCACCCTTCCCCTACCTGGCAGGCGAGGGGGGTGGGGGGCGGCTCTGCCCCTCAGCAGGCCGCTGGGCCTGCTCTGTCTTTGGTCCCAGTTCCCTCTACTATGCTGGCGCAGGGGGAGGGGGCGGCTCAGCCTCTCAGCAGGCGGCTGCTCCTCTTCTGCCGGTGGGTCGCAGGCCCGCCTACCTTGCAGGAGTGATTGGAAGCTCTGTCCCGCCCTGGGCCACTGGGCCTTTTCTGTCGGTGGTCACCCTTCCCCTACCTGGCAGGCGAGGGGGGTGGGGGGCGGCTCTGCCCCTCAGCAGGCTGCTGGGCCTGCTCTGTGTTTGGTCCCAGTTCTCTCTACTATGCCGGCGCAGGGGGAGGGGGCGGCTCAGCCTCTCAGCAGGCGACTGCTCCTCTTCTGCCGGTGGGTCGCAGGCCCGCCTACCTTGCAGGAGTGATTGGAAGCTCTGTCCCGCCCTGGGCCACTGGGCCTTTTCTGTCGGTGGTCACCCTTCCCCTACCTGGCAGGCGAGGGGGGTGGGGGGCGGCTCTGCCCCTCAGCAGGCCGCTGGGCCTGCTCTGTCTTTGGTCCCAGTTCCCTCTACTATGCTGGCGCAGGGGGAGGGGGCGGCTCAGCCTCTCAGCAGGCGGCTGCTCCTCTTCTGCCGGTGGGTCGCAGGCCCGCCTACCTTGCAGGAGTGATTGGAAGCTCTGTCCCGCCCTGGGCCACTGGGCCTTTTCTGTTGGTGGTCACCCTTCCCCTACCTGGCAGGCGAGGGGGGTGGGGGGCTGCTCTGCCCCTCAGCAGGCTGCTGGGCCTGCTCTGTGTTTGGTCCCAGTTCTCTCTACTATGCTGGCGCAGGGGGAGGGGGCGGCTCAGCCTCTCAGCAGGCGGCTGCTCCTCTTCTGCCGGTGGGTCGCAGGCCCGCCTACCTTGCAGGAGTGATAGGAAGCTCTGTCCCGCCCTGGGCCACTGGGCCTTTTCTGTCGGTGGTCACCCTTCCCCTACCTGGCAGGCGAGGGGGGTGGGGGGCGGCTCTGCCCCTCAGCAGGCCGCTGGGCCTGCTCTGTCTTTGGTCCCAGTTCCCTCTACTATGCTGGCGCAGGGGGAGGGGGCGGCTCAGCCTTCTGATATTAATTCATTGAATAGATTGTTCATTCCTTTGGTTTGGAACTCTATGCCTTCCTCTACCACAATAACTCTTAAATATGGTCTTTTAATGCTGTCCCATATTTCTTCAATGATCTGCTCATAGTTTCTTACCATTTTCACTGTGTGGTCTACATTCTTTTAGAGATTATATATTTTGTCTTCATTGTCTGGGGTTCTGTCTTCCAAGTGGTCTAATCTGTTGGTGATGCTTTCAACTGAACTTTTAATTTGGTTTATTATTTCTTTCATTTCAAGGATTTCTGTTTGGTTTCTTTAAGAACCTCTATCTTGCTATTGAAGTAATCTTTTGCTTCCTATGTTTGTTTATGTAGCTCTTTGTCAAAATTATCTTTTGCTACCTGTATTTGCTCTCTTATATCATCCTTTAATTCACAGAACATTTTAATTATCCTGAAACATCCTGAACTCCTTCTATGTCATTTCTTCTACTGTGCTGGCCATGGATGCTAATAATGTTGTTTGTTGATTTGTTTGGAGCACTTTCTTCCCTTATATTTTCATGATGCTTATGCATCTTCCCTTCTAGCACTGTGGGTCCAAGGCATTATTGTTTTTACCCTATAGGCTTAAAGTACTCCTGTAGGTTCCAATACCTCTCCTTTGTGGAGAAGGACAATGTTAACAGGTCCCAATATCAACAGTATTCTACCTATGAACAATATGTTGTTATTAAGATGTTTACAATTTGGTCACAATGTACAGAAATGTTGAATTTGATTATTATCTCTAATATAATTAGTAGGTTTGTAAAAGGGTTTACAGTTTCTGATGGTAGACAATAAACTGGGGGTGAGGTGTAGGATGATATGATGAGGAGGCAGGATGTGAGGATATAGAGTTAATATATCTTAGGAAGTATGAAAGAAAAATCTAATTATGAGGATTAGTAGCAGAAGAATAGACAGGAAGTAATTTTGGTTAAACAAGTATGTGGGAAGACACTAGAGAACATAAAACAAACACACATATGTATTAAGAAAAATAAGGGATGTCAAAATAGTAAAAAATGGAGGAAAAATGAAAACAGGAAAAAAAAGGCATATATAACATAACTATAATATACTATTCAGATGTCCCAGTCTCCAAAATCTTTATTCATACAAAGTATTTGGTTTCACATATGTTGGGGATGTGAGTGTGAGAGAATAGAGGGGGAAAAGAAAAAGAAAAAAAAAATCACAAAAGAAGAAACCAGGATTTTTAACTCTTTTGGCTGGAGATCAGTATCTTTCCTGCTTCCCTTCTCATCCAATAGGTGGGGTTGTCTGTTAGCTGGTATCTCTGCCCTCAGGATGATAAAGGTAACCAGGTAACCAGGGTGGGAAGGCTGGTCCTGGTGCAGGGCACCTAGAAGTCAGGTGTGGCACCCACCACCTGAAGGGAGACTGCACCTCAAGGGTCTCTTTTTGGGTCTGCTCCTATGACTTGAGCACTTGGTCCTATCTCGACATCTTGCCTGAAGATTTCCCAGTTCCTGGTCTCTCTGTTAATCTCCAAACTATTGTATCCTCTCCCTCTCTGTTACTATTTCCCAAACAAAGGACCTCTCTCACCAGGATTTCCGTGGGTGGCACCCTGGTTGCACTGCCTACCTGTTCCACTGAGAGCTATTTTGTGTTGAGCAGTTGCTGTGCTGGGTTACCACCACTGGGGAGAGGGGGGAGTTAGAAACCAGTACCTGGCCAGCTGGAGTTCTAATCTGGGAGATGTCCCCACCAAAGATGGCGAGAAAGGTGACCCAAAATGGAGACAGCCTGCTTCCAGCGCTGGGATATGGGGTCCCGGTTGGCGGAGCTGGGCAATGACCTTGTGCAATGTGTTCAGAGATGAGCTCTGTGGTGTGCAGTGTTGTGGCTGTTGGTTGTCTTCATAGCCTGTGGGATGTCCCCAGTGCAGGCAGACTACCAGGTAGAGGGGACTATGGCAGTAGCTGCTGAGTCACAAGATGGAGGTGACGAGGGAGTCCCACATTGGTAGATGGGGATCCACAGGAGAGTGACAGCCAGAGTTTCTTTGGGTAGGTAGCAGCTTAGTGTCCTGCATTGGAGCAGGGCCATGTCTGGGAGTTCTGCAACAGTGCTGATGCAGTGATCCTGCTAAGGCACTCTGGAGCCCTGCATGGGATAGTAGTCAAAAGTTGAGTGTCTAGAGTTGGGAGTCCTGCTTAATTTGGACTGAGGCCTGTGTGGGGTCACAGCGCTGGTGATTTCTGCCCGAGAGCAGCTGTGTAGGGGTTCTCTATAAATCTCAGAGAATCAGTATTCCCACTAGTTGAGACCAGGATTGCAGAGCAACACAGAATGCTTGCTTTCTTCTGGCCTGCCATCTTGGATCCACCTATAATAGAATATTTAGATCATTGATTATTAGTTGTAGGTTGTCAGGGCTCATACAAGGTTGGAGAGTGAATCAGATGATTTGTTATAAGCAATCAGAATGATAAAACAGATGCTGGAAAGACTTTTCTGATGGTGCTTGAGGTAATCAGAAGTATACTTTGTGGTGGCATTAGTTAATGGGGGGAAGCTTCCAAAGCAAAGAGGGAATAGCCTGCTCAGGGTCATATATCTTTGGCATTCTAGCCATGGTTCTTACAGTATTGGGAGAGGGAGTTTCATTTATTTCTTTTAATCTTTTGCCTACCTTCTTCCCATATAGTAATACAATATCTGACCACTTATCTGGCTGAAAGTCAGAAAGACATAATTTTTAAAAAAAATCATTGGTATTATTATAAATTATCTTCTGGATGTTCTATGATATAAAATGATTCTTAATTTCATAGAGTGCTTTCTAAATTGTTTAAAAACACTGCTGCTCGTGGAGAGTCAGTCTACAATTCCCTGGACCTCATTTAATAGATTTCATTATTCTGATCACAAACAATGAGGTATTATCTCACCCTAATTAGAATGGTAATCAATAAATATGAGAAATAAAAAATGGTGACAATGATATGGAGAAAAGAGAATTTTCATATTGTTTTGATGGAAATGTAAATTAGTAAAACCATTATAGAAAACACTGTGGAGATTCCTCAAAAAACTAAAAATAAAACTAGCAGATGATCCATCAATTCCATTACTACTTATATATTAAAAAAAAAAGATGAATTCATTATTTTTTAAAAAAAGGTACTTGCCATTGCCCAATGTTTATTTTAGAACTATTCACAATTGCGAAAATGTAGAATCAACCCAAATACTATTCACTGGATTAATGGACAAAATGTGACATATTTACACAATGGAATACAATTCAGTCATAAAAAGAATGAAATTCTGTTATCTTCAGCAACACAGAAATGAGTCCTACACACAAAAAAAAATTACCACATGTTCTCACTTAGTTGTGAAAACCAAGAATTCAACATTGCAGAATAATGGAATGGAATGATAGTCACTAGAAACTGGAAAGGGTAGCAAAAATTCCACATGGGCACCAAAAACATATTTGGAGGGGAGAAATCACTCTTGGTTCCTCTTTACTAAAGTAAGGTATGATTGGGCTACAACCAATGATACATTTCAAAATTACTAAAAAAATATAGTACAAAATTTCCAGTACATAAATATGATTAGATTTTATATATATATTTGATTATTGTACAATGCATACATGTACTGAATTACTATAATGAACCTCACAAAGGTGTATAAATTTAAAATATAATAAAAGACATAGACATACTGGTTTTAGAAAAAAAAAAGTGGAAATTATTTCCATTTTTTCCTAATCTTAAGTGTTTAATATTTTCTTAATTTTTAAAACTTGCTTTTAATTCCCCATATATTCTACCTATTCATCTTAAGCTTTTAATCTAAAAAATAAAGAAATCTCTAATGTTTTACATGACAATTTATTAACTTTATTTTTAGATATGTATCATTTATTTTAAATTTTAGCCATTTATATAATTTTCTACCCTTTTTATTGAATACTTTGTTTCCTTCACTTCTATTTTATATCTTTACCCTTTAGATAGTGCTTGCTTCCTGCTTGTGTTTTATTACCCTTTTAACCTCCTTACCACTTACATTTAACAGAATATTAAAAATGTTTTCCTATATCCAACAATTCCTTTCTAAAATTTTTTGGTTCTACCCTGAATTCTTGCATAGGTAACACCTAAAAGCTTTCATTTATATAATGCCAAAGGAAAATGCATGAAACCAGAAGTTTTCAATTGTTAACGTTTCAACTGATAGTAATGATAGCAAACACTTATTTGGGCCTATTTGAAGAATAAACTTCCATAGCTCAAAGAAAACTCATGAATCAGGGGAATTTTTAAGATATATAGTACATAACATTTTAAATACCTAATTTCCTTCAAAATCAGAAGTTGAAATAAGATCCTGTGAGACCTCCTTTTAAATACATAGCCCTTTAAATTTATAGTTGCAAATTTTAATATATGTCTTGTTCTAGAAACCTGAAATAATCTCCTGACATTTTTATCTTGCTTTTTCTCAGTAAAATTCGGTGAAGAGAGATTTGATGCAATAATAACCATTTTAAAATACTTTTTCATAGGCAGAAAGTTTGGATAGATTATGTTCTTTCTTGTTGGTCTTTGTCCAATGAAACATGTACTGAGAAGCCAGTATTGAATTTCTGTACAATTTTTATCTTATTCTTTTGAGTATATCTTCCACTCTGTTTACTTTTACATACCCATCTACTTTTAAAATAAAGGAACCCTCCTCTTTCAGTCCAGGAATAATAATTTCGACATCTTTTAAAATAAGGATTATGCAATGCCTTGATTGTTTTCTATCTACTTCTCAACAAGGGCATTCACACTGGTTATAAAACATATTTAAAAAAAGGGACTCCATTCCCTTACCCATCTCACCCATACCTTACTCATAGAATACAACACTACTCTATATAAGGGACTGGAACCTTTACAGATTTTAGATATGGAACATTTACAGATTTTGATATTGCTAAGTTGAGGGTCCTGGAACCAACTTCACATAGATATCTACAGATGGCTGAATCCCACTACAAATGTCACAACCAATTTGAAATAGTGTTATGTAATTAAAAACTTCAATTGCAATTATTCAGAGAAATAAATTCATTCCAAGAAGGATCACTGAAGGATGCATATTCCCTTCATCCATTTACCAGTTCAAATATTTTGCCAACAAATATCTTCTAGAACCAAAGTTATAAATAAAAAAAGACAAGAAATAAGTTGGAAATTGTTTGAATTCCTGAGATTCACATGTAAGAGTAAAAATGGGGTGATCCCTTTCTGGTCCATTAATAAAGGGACATGGCTGATACCCCTGCAGCAAAAGACCAATTAACAAGGAGAAAAGAAAAAAAAGAAATTATTTGGTCATGGTTTCATGTGACAAGGAAGGCTTCAGATGACAGACACAAAGACTTGGGGTGAAATTTTCATATTTATGCTTAGGTTCAATAAACTATGGGAGGTCATGTAAAAATGTGATGTGACTAAAAATAGAAAAAGTATGATCTCACAGTAATAGAGAAGGGAAACCCAACAAAGCCTGCCTGTTCAGATTTTTTTTAGCCACCTGTTGTCTCCTCCATTCCCTTTGGGTCCAGGACACTTCTGAAGGAGGGCTTTAATTCCTTTATGGACAACTTTTAAACAGAAATGCAGGGGGGAAGTTAACAGTAATATTTTCATGTTTTATGGTTATTTTGAGGAAAAGAAGTTCTGATTGCTATGATATGCCTTGTTAAAAATTCCAGTTTTTATGCCTTGCTGGGAAAGAAGGAGGAGAAAGAGGAAAGGAGACTTTCAGAAAGTAACTTTGCTTCTGAGGCCTTCACTCTGGAGTATCATTTTCTGAGCCTTAATATAGATGTACTAGTAAGAATACACATTCACATACCTATATAATTCAGTATTATCCTGAAATAATTCGAAAACATAAAGACAAGTGAATGATGCATTTAAAATTCTTTATAACCCAATTTAAACTTCAATTTATATTTGCACTTGATTTTCATTTTTAATTATAATTTAATCCTATACTGTTAATTTACTTTAATGTAATCAAGTTAATAAAGTGGAAAATTGTATATGATATGCAAATTTTCTTTCATCACTTATAATAACTGAAAGTATTTTCAAAATGGGATATTTTCTATTTAATGTTCTTATCATTAAGACTCAGTGTATTTTAATACTGCTAGATTCAATTTTCCTGATCCTATTATTTTTGTATCCATGAAATATAATACATTATATGATATTTTTTCATTCTCTTACTAGTTTGCTAATATTTTGAAATAAGTGAGTTCATGGAGTGTGGGAAAGAGATAAGTGTTCCTTATTGGATTTGTCATATTTCACAGTAAAATATTAAGTTCATGATCACAAAATTATAACTTATTCAAATGTTGTTTTTAATGAAAACATCATTTTAGTAGGACTGTTGTTTGTGATTCCTATGATTAATCTCACACAATTTTTTTTTACAAAGGAAATAAAAATAAAAGGAATTTTAGAACTAAATTTCAGTTGCTTAGTGTATTTAATATAAAAACTAAATTCTAAACAAGAAAAATTTTGGATTTCTTATCTGAAGTGATTTGTCAAAAAGACTGGAAATGATCATGAAATTAAGATTATATTAATTTATTCATCCTCATGTTGGTTCAAAGATTTTACCAACAGTTGGTGAGACTGGCCTTGAACTCGAAATCCTCCCACCTAAGCATTTTAAGCAGCTGGGATTACAGGTGTGCCAATATGCCCAGCTCAACAAATTACCAGAATATTCTGAAGCCAAACTTGTCAATCAAGGATAAAAGAAAGAAAAAAGAATCAAGGAAATGAAATAGTTATTGGTTAAAAATCCTTATTATTTAGAACTAAGGTCTATACGGATCAGACATTTAGATCATGATTCCCATATTCTACTCCAAAACTGTACCAATTGGCAATAAATGTAAGATTTCGTCTATGAATACTCAAAATAGAACATTATTTAATGAACTAGTAGCTCATAAGAAACAAACATCATTAGAAGTGAAAGTCTTCAAAAAACATTTTGATACATAATACTTGTAATTAATATTTGGTACAATGTGATATTTAAACATGGGTATATATTGTGCAATAATTAAATTGGAGTACTTAGCACATCCATAATAGTTATAATCAGGGAAAGGAAAAAAATCATTTAGACTACTTAATTAAAGTACATACTTGGACTTTGATACATTTTTTTCAATAATTTGGGGGAGAGGAATTTGGAATAAAAAGTTCTCTAGATAAAAACCTGTATGCTAAATTCATTTGGAAAAATATGAGACCAAGAATAGCCAAAGTAATCCTTAGCAATAAGAGTGAAGCAGGAGGCATCACAATACCAGAACTTAAATTATATATACTACAGAACAACAGTAACAAAAATGGCATGGTATTGCCACCAAAATAGACACATAGACCAATGGTACAGAATAGAAGACACAGAGAAAAACCCACAAGAATACAGTTATCTTATACTACACAAAGGTGCCTAAAATATATATTGGAAAAAAAGATAGCCTCTTCAACAAATGGTGCTGGGAAATCTGGAAATCTATATGTAGCAAAGTGAACATAAACTCCTCTCTCTCATACTGCATAAAACTCAACTCAAAGTGGATAAAAGACTTAGGCACTGAAACAGAGACCCTGTGTCTAATATGAGAGAGAGAGAGAGAGAGAGAGAGAGAGAGAGAGAGAGAGAGAGAGAGAAAGAAAGAAAGAGAGGCCCTAATGTTCATCATGTTGGCTTAGGACCTGACTTCCTTAACAAGACTCCTAAAGCGCAAGAAGTAAAATCAAGAATCAAAAAATGGGATAGATTCAAACTAAAAAGATTCTTCTCAGCAAAGGAAACAGTCAATAATGTGAAGAGAGAGCCTACAGAATGGGAGAAAATCTTTACCACACACTTCAGATAGAGCACTAATCTCTAGGATATATAAAGAACTCAAAAAACTTAACACCAAAAACTAAATAAACCAATCAAAAAATGGGCAAGGAATTTAACAGACACTTCAAAGAGGAAGAAATACAATGAAACAACAAATATATGAGAAAATGTTCCTTATATCTAGCAATTAGAGAAATGCAAATCAAAACAACTCTAAGATTTCATCTCAGTTCAGTCAGAATAGCAATTATCAAGAATTCAAGCAACAATGGGGCTGGCGGTGTAACTGAATTGGTAAAGTGCTTGCCTACCATGCACAAAGCCCTGGACTCAATCCCCAGCACCACCCCAAAATAAAGAAGAATAAAGAAACAATAAGGATGTATGGAAAAAGCTACACTCATACATTGCTGTTAGGACTGCAAATCTCCATACCACTCTGTAAAGCAGTATAGAGATTTCTTACAAAACTTAAAATGGAACCAGCATTTGACCTAGCTATAATATTTCTAGGTTTATACCTAAAGGACTTAAAATCAGCATACTACAGTGACACAGCCACATTAATGATTATAGTGGCTCAATTCACAATAGCTAAGCTGTGAAACCAACCTAGATATGCTTCAAAAGATGAATGGATAAAGAAACTATATGTATATACATACACACATACAGTATGTATATATATATATATATATATATATATATATATATATATATATATATATACACACACACACATACAGTATATATGCATATACACACACAGTGGAATATTACTCAGCCTTTAAAAAGAATGAAATTATGGCATTTTCCTGTAAATGGATGTAACTGGAGTATATCATGCTAATGAAATAACCCAATACCAAAAAAAAAACAAAGGCCTAATGTTTTCTCTAATAAGTGATGCTGATCCATGATGGCTGGAAGGCCAGGGAAAATGGGGGAACTTTGGACTGGGCAAAGGGAAAAGGGGAATGAAATGAGGGGAGATGGTGTGTGGGTTAGAAAGTATGACTCTGCATCATGTATAGCCAGAGAAATGAGAAGTTGTGCTCTGTATGCAATGTGTCAAAATGCATTCTGCTGTCATGATTAAATAATTAGAACAAATTAAAAAATATATAATATATAAAAAATGCCATCTGTTTGATTAAAGGCTAGTGAAAAAACCAATTGTCAGATAATAAAATGATGTAAAATACTACATTCTTTGTTGAAATAATAACAAATATGCCTTTAAATTTAAAGTAAACATATTAATTCTATTTAAAAAAAACTGCTAAAGTTTTTAATTCAATGTACTCCATTTCCAACAGAGCAGTTACTTCAGAAAATTGACCTAAATGTAGAGCCCTTATAAAAACAAAAGGAAAAAAAAATAAATGAGAAAATTCAAGAGAACAGATGTACTCTACTTAAAGACTTCAAAAGGAGTGAAAGCAGCAAAAATAGAAAAAGCAATTCAAAAATTAGTCAGAGACTTGACTCTTCTGAGTAAAAAAATGGTGCCTCATCAAGTACCAGGAAGAATTAATGGAATGAGGACAGGAGAAAAGAGTCATCCTGAAATCATACAACTCTCTCTCAAAAAAGAAAAAAATTAAAGCATGAAACATACATTGATTTCATCAGGTCTGACAAATGAGAGGTTTAAGAAACACATTTAAGGTCACTCAGCCGTCCTCAGAAAGGACCAGAAATAAAAGTGAGGTCTCATGATTACACTGCCTTACACACAAGAAAATTATATAATAATGATAATAAATCGCTTTTATAGAACATTTCTTCACGAAGCGCAGGCTGTCATTATAAAAATTATTTGTTCTCTTATGATGATTATTGTAGAAGAAAGTCATTATTTCCACCATTATTACCAATTGAAAAGAAAGGTCAAGTGAATTGTTGAAAGATTGACAGAGGAACTGAAAATAAAAGCAAGGGATTTTAAAACTGAATTTCAATCACTTAATGTACTTAAATGAAAAGTAAAAGTTTAAACAAGAAAAACTTTGGGTTTCTTTTCTGAAGCGATTTATCAAAGAAATTGGAAATGGCCAAGTTAATAATTAAAGTATATCATGAAGGACTTTTGATTTTTCTTTAACAAAGGAACTAAAACAGTCATATATATATATATATATATAGAGAGAGAGAGAGAGAGAGAGAGAGAGAGAGAGAATCTGGCTTTTGCAAGAGAAAATAGGTGTGCTATAGTCACACTACTGTAATTCCTAGTATATCCAGGTATCTGAGTTATTTAGTTTCCCATTCTAGATTGCAATAAAATTGTTAATAATTCTCACATGGACTGAGCTTCATCCTTGGTAGTGTCAGATCTCTCTATTCAAATAAAACACCTTCACACACAGTTCAAATTACCTTCAGCTACCACAAGTTCAATAAAACAAATAACACTCATTTTACATTTTAAAGATTATCTTAGGCTATATTACAAATACATATATTTGAATGTTTGCAATGATGAAAATACAAAACTTTAATTAAAAATATAAATAAAGTGTTAGACTTCCCTATATTTTCAGATGTTTATACAAATAAAAACACAAAAGTTTCAAGCATTATTACTATGTAATTAATAACATGGTAGTTGTGTAAGAGACCACCACATATATAAGGAGGAATTTAGAAAACAAAACAAAACACAAACTGCTTCAATCATCAAAATCCCGTATCTAA
Source organism: Marmota flaviventris (assembly GCF_047511675.1). NCBI lineage: Eukaryota > Metazoa > Chordata > Mammalia > Rodentia > Sciuridae > Marmota > Marmota flaviventris. The sequence goes on from NC_092511.1 coordinate 65,671,697, forward strand.
TTCTATTCTATTTATTTCTAAATGACAAAATTTAAAAATGAAATAAATTAGGAATATTTAATGATCAAAATTTAAAGATTCTTCCACTACAGTAACTAAAGCATGGGTATAACTTCTGACTTAGAAATTAGACAGCTACAAAAAAGATGTGATGGGCTGTCAGATATTCTGATTTATGCAAGGATGGAGAACAGGACACATTAAAATTATTAAAAGAATGTATCATGCTTAAATTCTTATTTTAATGTAAAGTGCCTACATACGTACACATATGAATGTTACTGTTAAATTTTTGCATGTAAAGTTGATAAGAAAAATACAAATAGGGATATCCTATATGGAGAGAAAAATGCATAATCTTAGTTTCATTCTATCAAAAAATGAAAAAATGTCTATAATTCTTTGAGAAAAATATATCATAATTTTATAATTTCACCACCACAAAAGTTGTTTTCACATATGTTTAAAGCCAGGTAATGCTTAGAAGCTCTATGAATTCAAAGTTATAGCAATTACATATTTCTCTTGAAAAAAATAATTTAAAACAAGAGATGAAACAAAATAAAATTGTAAGAAGTAGGTTATTAAATTGTGAAAGGTACAACACTGAGTATTTAAATGTAGGTAAGCAAGTAAGGCTCAATCTCTTGAACATATTTTAAATTTAGGCACAATAGCACATGCCTGTAATCCCAGCAGCTCAACAGGCTGAGGCAAGAGGATCTCGAATTCAGAGCCAGCCTCAGCAACTTAGGGAGACTCTAAGAAACTCAGGGAGACCCTGCCTCTAAGTAAAATGCAAAATAGAGCTGGGATATGGCTCAGCAGTTAAATGTCCCTAGGTTCAATTCCCAGTACCAAAAATAAAAAGAAAATTTCAAAGCAAATGATGATAAAAATGATTTTTGAAATGGATGGTGGAAGGAGAACCTCATTGTTATACAAAATACATGTATGAAGATATGAGGAAAAAAAATAGCCTTACCCTAGATTAAGTAGAGAGAAGTGGAGGGAGGGGAGGGGAGGGGTTGGGGAGATACGAAGGATAGTAGAATAAAACAGACATTATTATTACTGTGTGTATATATGTGACTGCATGACCAATGTGATTCTGCAACCTGTATACTCAGAAAAATGAGAAATTATATCCCATCTGATTCAAATGTGTGATATGTCAAGATCACTGTACTGTGATGTTTAACTAAGTAAAACAAATTTAAAAAAAAAAGAAAAAGAAATTGAATTTTTCATTTGAATTTATTTGTAATTGGAAATTATTATTCATATCACTGTTGAAACATAGGTACAGTTAAAGAAAACATGTAAAAATTGGTTGACAACAAAAGCAATTCTTAATTTTCTTATCTTTCCATGAGAATTGATAGTCCACTTTATTTTCTATAAGTTCTTTAAACTTTAAAATAAAAATATAAAATTATAAAGAAAAAAAGAACCTCAAATAGAAATGTTTATTAAAAAACTATATGGGAAAATAAAGAGTTAATATTTTCAGAATTTGACAAAACATGTAGGAAAAAAATCAATAAGTATAATTATTATGGGACTAAAATATAGTATGATTTCTTATAAAGAAGAAAATAACTTGTTCATTAGGAAATGAAGAGAACAGGCAATAATAGCATAATCTAGGTTCAGAACCAGAATTGTACAGCAATAGAGAAACAATACAGAAACACATCAAACTGAATACTAATGAGGAAACTCCTTTGGCACCAACGGAGGACCTGGGCACATACATGAAAAATGATGAGGGCTGGGGTTGTAGCTCAGTGGTAGAGTGCTTGCTTCCCACGAGGCACTGGGTTCAATTCTCAGCACCACATAAAATAAATACATAAAATAAAGATATTGTGTTCATATACAATTTAAAAAAATTTTTTAAAGTGATGAGCCCATTCGTGTCAAAATTGGCAAATTGATACCTCTGTCTAGATGAAATCTGAAAAATAATTAGAGCTACCATGACAATGAATATGTGTAAGGAGGGATAATTGTCAAAGTGCTGAAGGAAGAAAAAATCATTCCAGATTTGAAATGATGTATTTAACTAAATAATCAATCATGAAACAATGGTAACAAGAAATACTTCTAGAAAGAAGAGGACTCAGAAAATTGACCACTCAGAAACTTTCATGAAGAGAACTGTTCAAGGATAAACTGCACTCAAGTCTGCCTCACTGCTATTACAGAGGGAGTCAAGAAGTAAGGGGTAATAAAGATGACTATTTCTGGGGCATTTAATATGCATTTCTAAAAATTTTGTTCAGTGAGTTGGCAACTTTTGCTTATTTTTTAATGTATTTATGGAAGTCTCTACATCAACAAAGTTTTTATTCGATCATGGGTATATGTTGTTCTAAAATGCTAACATCCTATTGTATAAACAGATATTTTATAGAGCAAAACCATGTGTATAATAAAAAGAATATACACATAAACATAACTAATATCTTGTATAATTTAAATGAAAATGTTTAAATCTTAAATTTGTTCAAGTAAGATTAGGTTATATTTTATTTGTATTTATAAATCCCAAAATTTGATACATACAAATTATTCATGAGTAAAATGAGTATCCATTAAAATACCCCCAAGCCAGAAATATTACATGGCACTTTCAATATATTTATCCTTGCTATTTATGTTGTTTAAAATCATAACCTATACAACCACTTTTCACAATTCTTCCTGGTATTTCTTGTCTCTTGTTTTTTAATTTTCAATCTTTTAATCTTGTGTCATATTTTTAAATGTTTTTTTACAGATACCCTAGAATTATTTTCCTCCATGTGTAATCTGACAATCTATATATTTCCCTAGGGAAATTGAATGTAATTATGCTTGCTATAAAAATCAAACTTGACTTAAATTGAACCTATATATATTATTAGAGCTTCTTCTGTCTTTTACTTCTCCAGATATCTCATAAATTATAGCATATATTTTCATTTTGCTGGGTATTTTACAGGTGTTATCCTTATAGCTTTATGTCACTGAACAAAATTTCATTCACTCCAAAATGGTTTGCAGGCTGACTATAGAATTAGAAATTCAAAAATAATTTTCCTTTAAAATTTTGTCCTGCTGACTTCTTTTTTTTTATTGGTTGTTAAAAACATTACAAAGCTCTTGACATATCATATTTCATACATTAGATTCAAGTTGGTTATGAACTCCCAATTTTACCCCAAATACAGATTGCAGAATCACATCGGTTACACATCCACATTTTTACATAATGCCCTATTAGTAACTGTTGTATTCTGCTACCTTTCCTATCCTCTACCATCCCCCCTCCCTCCCCTCCCATCTTCTCTCTCTACCCCATCCACTGTAATTCATATCTCTCCTTGTTTATTTTCCCATTCCCCTCACAACCTCTTATATGTAATTTTGTATAACAATGAGGGTCTCCCTCCATTACCATGCAATTTCCTTTTTCTCTCCCTTTCCATCCCACCTCATGTATCTGTTTAATGTTAATCTTTTCTTCCTGCTCTTCCTCCCTGCTCTGTTCTTAGTTGCTCTCATTATATCAAAGAAGACATTTGGTATTTGTTTTTTAGGGATTGGCTAGCTTCACTAAGCATAATCTGCTCTAGTGCCATCCATTTCCCTGCAAATTCTATGATTTTGTCATTTTTTAGTGCTGCGTAATACTCCATGGTGTATAAATGCCACATTTTTTTATCCATTCATCTATTGCAAGAGAAACAATAAAAGAGGTAAATAGGGAGCCTACATCATGGGAACAAATTTTTACTCCTCACACTTCAGATAGAGCCCTAATATCCAGAGTATACAAAGAACTCAAAAAATTAAACAATAAGAAAACAAATAACCCAATCAACAAATGGGCCAAAGACCTGAACAGACACTTCTCAGAGGAGGACATACAATCAATCAACAAGTACATGAAAAAATGCTCACCATCTCTAGCAGTCAGAGAAATGCAAATCAAAACCACCCTAAGATACCATCTCACTCCAGTAAGATTGGCAGCCATTATGAAGTCAAACAAGAACAAGTGCTGGAGAGGATGTGGGGAAAAGGGTACTCTTGTACATTGCTGGTGGGACTGCAAACTGGTGCGGCCAATCTGGAAAGCAGTATGGAGATTCCTGGGAAAGCTGGGAATGGAACCACCATTTGACCCAGCTATTGCCCTTCTTGGACTTTTCCATGAAGACCTTAAAAGAGCGTACTACAGGGATACTGCTACATCGATGTTCATAGCAGCACAATTCACAATTGCTAGACTGTGGAACCAACCCAGATGCCCTGCTGACTTCTTGAACCCAATTTTGCCAATATGTTATCTGATACGAATCTATTTCTCTGCTAGTAATTACCTTTCCACTTTTATAAATCCTCTTTTTATGTTTGGCATTATGAAATTTATCACAGTACATCAAGAGGATAGTCCTTGTCTTTCCTGCTTTTCCTTAGAAAAAGGAAGCCATTTGCTCCATGTTTTAATCTGATTTTGAATCACTGTAATTATTACTGTTTGTGTGTGGGGTGTCCCCCAAAAGCTCACATGTGAAAAAATGGGAGAGGGTTCAGAGGAGAAATGATTGGGTAATGAGAGCCTTATCCTAATCACCTACCTGATGGGGTTAAATGAGAGGTAACTGGAGGCAGGTGGTGTGTGGCTGGAGGAAGTGGTTCACTGGGGGCGTAGCTATGGGGTATATATTTGTATCTGACCAAGTGGAGACCTCTCTCTGCTTCTGATCATCTTGTGAGCTGCTTTCCTCCATCACAGTCTTCCACTATGATGTCCTGCCTCACCTCACGCCCGGATGAACGGAGCAACCATTGAGGGTCCATGAACCCTCAAATAAAACTTTACTCCCCTAAAATGGAGGAGGGTGTAAAAAGCTGACTAAAACAGTGACCAAAATGTCTCACAATAACAACTGAAAGGAGGGAACATTGATTTGAGGCACATGGTTTCAGAGCTCTCCATCCACAGAGGCCAATTCCATTGCTCTGGGACTAAGGTGAATCAGCCCGTTATGAGGGAAGGGCATGGTGGAGGGAAGCTCGTGGCAGCCAGGAAGATGGACCCTTTTAGGGTATCCTGCAGGGACCCATGGTCTCCAGCCACAACCCACCTGCCTACAGTTACTACCCAGGCAAACCAGGATGGATTAATAAGATTATAACCCTCACAGTCCAATAATTTTACTTCTGAGCATTCCTGCATTAATATAGGAGCTTTGAGAGGACACTTCACATCCAAATCATAACACCCCAACAGTCAATCTCTGGGAAATATTTCTCTGTTAGTTAATTAAAATATACATATATATGTGTGTGTGTGTGTGTGTGTGTGTGTGTGTGTGTGTGTGTATTTGAAGGTACAAATACACTTTCTTCCAATTTTGTTCACTTTGCTGAAAAATAATTAGAAAAGCTTTGTGTTTCTGCATAGTTTACTAATGAGAAAATTAACTTTGAACTAAAAGAATATAAGAATCATGAACATGTTCTAAAGTAAATATCAAACTTCAAAACTTATAACCATATTAGAACAAATGGGTGCCTACATTTAAATGTGAATTTACACATATCCCTAACAACCTTCATAAAAGTTAGCTGAAAGTGAATCACAGACTTTTATACAACAAAAGTATAAAAAAATCCTGGAATATTGGAGAAAATCTAAATTTGGTGAGATTTTCACTATCAAAGCAGAATATAGGAAAGAAATAATTAATGAACTGGTCTTCTTTAAAATTAATATTTATTGCTCTATGAAAAGCATGGGAAACAGTATGAGAAGACAGGCCATGGATTGAGAGAATTTATTGCACGAGATTTACCTGATAAAGGAATGTGATTTAAAATACAAAAATAATTATTTAAAAAATGATAAAATAACTTCATTAACAATTGTGCAAAATATTCAGCATGGTGGCACATGCTTGTGATCCCAGCAACTCAGGAACCTATGGTAGGAGAAGCGCAAGTTCAAGGCCAGCCTCAGAAATTTAGTGAGACCCTCTCTCAAAATAAACAATTAAAAGGTCTGAGGACTTAGTTCAGTGATAAACCATTCCTGGGTTCAATTCTCAGTACAAAAACAATGTGGAAAATATTTGAACAGACATCTCATCAAAGAAGCTATACACAAGGAAAATAAATATAAGAAAAGATGCTCTACATTATAAGCTATTAGGAAATTACAAATTAAAACAATAATATACACTACAAATCTATTAGACTGACGAGAATCCAAAACATTGACAACACCAAGTGCTTGCACGTATGTGGAAAAAGAAATCTCCTTCACTGCTGGTGGGAATGAAAAATGGTACAGCTAATTTAGAAAACAGTTTGGCAGTTTCTTCCAAAACTAAACATTTTTACCATATGGTCCAACAATTGTCCTCTTTGGAATGTACCCAAATGAATTTAAAACTTATGTCCACACAAAAACCTGCACACTTCTGTTTATAGCAGCTTTATTCATAATTGCCATAATTTGGAAGCAGCAAAGATGTCTTTCAGTAGGTGAATGGGAAAATAAACTGTGGTACATCAAGACTATGGAATACTTTCCAACGGTAAAAGGAAATGTCCTATCTAGCCATGAAAGCATAGAAATAATATTTAAATACATATTATTAGGTAAAAACTGATCTGAAAAAAATGCATCATGTATAATTACAATTATATGTCATTCTGGAAAATGTGAAACTATGGAGACAGTAAAAAAGATATGTGGTTGCCAGGCAAAATGGGGGAGAGATGAATAGGTGAGAGAAAGAGGATCATTATGACAGTAGAATTATTTTGTATGATATTAAAATGGTAGATACATGTTACTCCAAACACATAAAAGTGTATACCCAGAGTGAAGCTTAATGTAAATTATCATACTGGGTGAAAGTCATATATCCTTGATATTAATAACTGAGTCACTTGTTACAGAATGTATAAAGTAGGGACAGAGGATATATATATGGCAAATTTCTTTATCTTCTCAATTTGTAGCAAACTTGAAACAGTTCTGAAAAATAAAGCCAATTTAATATATTCACTGAATAAAGACTGGATAAAGTAATGTAATGTAAAAATGAACACTGATTAAAAAAATGATTAGAAACTGAAAATCTCACAATGAGAATGAGAGATTTAATAACAACTACAACTAAAACAAATTCCCTTTAAAACTTTAGATGAGTTAAAACTAATTAAGTATTTGGAAATATTTCTTATTCAATTTACAACATTCGTCTAACAATTTGTGCTCCTTGTGGAATAAACATTGTTTCTAAACACAAAAGAACAATGGCAAAAGATTAACCATGTACTAAATCATGTAGGAATTCTCCACAAGCTCCATAATGCAGGAATCACACTCTTTATAAAACTCAATAAGTTAAATTTTAATACACATAAATGGCTAATTTGTGGCTAACTGAAATGCATGAACACTCTTTCAAAATATAAGTTTAACATGTCTGTTATGACCCAAGTCCCTAATATGTTTCTTTTTTTCCCCCTTTCTACATCTTTACTACAGCGGAATTCTGAGGTTTTCAAAGTTATTCCCATGATGTTCTTTATAATTTCTTCAATACATAAAGTTTCAATGTAACTGTGTCCTTATTTTAGCTGTCTTTCATATTCATGAATATTATCTTTTAGTGCATTTTTTCAGTATATATTATTGTTAAACAATCATTTGGATTTGGAATGCTTGATTTTGTTGTGTAAGCTTAAGTTTTGTAAAAGTACCTAACTTAAACCATACTCCATATGTGTTCTCCAAACAGAGACATTTGCAGAATTTACAATTCTGACAAATTTTATCTAAATTTTTTTTTTCAATTCTCACTGTCAGTATTAGGAGACTCTTTTTTTTCTTTATAGCATTCAACAATTTAAATGCTCAGACTAAACATTCTGCCATCTTAATGTGTATAAATTGCAGTAAATTAATTATTATAGTTGTATAAATTTTCAAGAAGGTTGACAGGCATTTTACATATTTATTCATCATTGGTAATTTGTATCTGAACTACATTAGTTTGGTTATTTGCATATAATTTTCTCAGGAGAGTATTATTTGTAGAAGATTATAAGTATGTGAGCATGAGTACATGTTTATATGTTTAAAATAGTACTAATTATTATTATTTAAACAATAAAATAATTAGTATTATTTAAACAATAAAATAATTATTATTATTTAAAAAATAAAACTTTGTTATTATATGTGTCAGGTGTAAATTTCCAGTGGCAATTACTTTGATGTTTCCTGATTTT
>NC_092511.1:73015215-73124798 GCF_047511675.1 Marmota flaviventris
TCTTTAGGGAATAGACCAAGAAGGGGAATACCTGGGTCAAATGGTGGCTCCATTCCCAGCTTTCCAAGAAATCTCCATACTGCTTTCCAAATTGGCTGCACCAATTTGCAGTCCCACCAGCAATGTACAAGTGTACGCTTTTCCCCACATCCTAGCCAGCACTTGTTGTTGTTTGACTTCATAATGGCTGCCAATCTTACTGGAGTGAGGTGGTATTTTAGGGTGGTTTTGATTTGCATTTCTCTGACAGCTAGAGATGGTGAGCATTTTTTCATATACTTGTTGATTGACTGTATGTCCTCCTCTGACAAGTGTCTGTTCAGGTCCTTGGCCCATTTGTTGATTGGGTTGTTTGTTCTCTTATTGCCTAATTTTTTGAGTTCTTTGTATACTCTGGATATTAGGGCTCTATCTGAAGTGTGAGGAGTAAAGATTTGTTCCCAGGGTGTAGGCTCCGTATTTACCTCTCTTATTGTTTCTTTTGCTGAGAAAAAACTTTTTAGTTTGAGTAAGTCCCATTTGTTGATTCTTGTTATTAACGTTTGTGCTATGGGTTTCCTATTGAGGAATTTGGAGCCCAACCGTTAGAGCTGGGTTTAGAGGTAGGGTTATGTTTAAGATTAGGTCTAGAGTTAGGGTTAGTGTTAGGCTTATCATTTTCTTAAGGTTAGGTTAAGGGTAAGGGTCAGGGATTGAGTAAGTATTAGGGCTAGGTTGAGGCTTCAGGGATAGAGTTAGGGTTAGGGTTAGTGTTAGGGCTAGGTTTAGCATTAGGTTTAGGGTTATGGTTAGGGTAATGGATAGAGGTAGAGCTAGGGTTTGGGCTATGGTTACAGTTAGGATTAGGGCTAGGATTGGGGTTAGGTTTGGGGCTAGGTTTATGTTTAGGGTAAGGGCTAGGGTTTGAGCTAGTGTTAGTGATAGGGCTAGGTCGAGGATTAGGTTCAGCCTTAGGTCTAGGGACAGAATTATGGTAGGTTTAGGGTTAGGGTTAAGGTTAGGGCTAGGGTTATCATTAGGGTTAGGATAAGGGTTAGGGTAATGGATATGGTTAGTTGTAGGTTTAGGTTTAGGTTTAGGATTAGATTTAGTTTTAGTGTTAATGTTAAAGCTATGGTTATGTTTAGGTTTATGGTACGGGTTAGGTTTTGAGCTCGGGTTAAGGCTATGGTGAGTGTTACTTTTAGTGTTAGGTCTATTGTAAGTTTTCGGGTTAGGGTTAGGTTTACGTTTAGGATTAAGGCTAGGGTTATCAATAGAGTTAGGTGTAGGGTTAGGAAAGTTGTAGGTTTAGAGCTAGGATTAGGGATAGGGTTAGAGGTAGGGTTAGGTATAGGGTTAAAGCTAGGTATAAGGCTCGGATTAGTGCTAGTTTTTGTGTTAGTGTTGGGGCTAGGTTTAGGGCAACATGTAATGTAAGAACCAGGGTTACAATTAGGGTTAGCTTTGGGGTTAGGGTTAGGGGTAGTTCTAGTGTTGGTGTTAGATTTACAGTTAGGCTGATATTTAGAGCTAGCGTTATTTTTAGGATAGGAGCCAGGTTCAGGTTTCGTTTTAGTGTTTGAGTTAGGACTTGAATTAGGGCTAGGTTTACTGTTAGGATTTGGTTTAAGGTTAGCATCATGTTTAGAGCTAGGGTGAGTGTTAGGATATGAGTCAGGGTCAGGGTAAGTTCTAAGGTTAGGGTTAGGACTCGATTAGGGCTAGGATTAATTTTTTAGTAGTTTAGGGTTTGGTTTAAATTAAGGTAAGGTTTAGTGTTAGGTCTGTTGCTCGTTTTTTTTTTTTATTTATTTATTTATTTTTTTTTTGTTTTTTTTTTTTTTTTATTCCTAGGGTTAGAGTTAGGGCTAGTTTTACAATTAGTATTAGGCATAGGGCTAGTGTTAGTGTTAGGTTTAGACTTAGAGTTTGGGTTACATTTGTAATTATATTAGATGTAGGATTAAGCTAGGATTAAGTATAGGGCAAGGGTTAGGGCCAGGGTTAGAGTTATGGTAAGGGATAGGTATAGAACTTGGAATAGGGCTAGTGTGAGAGTTAGAGTTAATGATAGGGCTAAAATTAGAGTTAGTGTTTTGGATAGGGGGAAATGAGGGTTAGGATTAGGACAAGGGTTAGTGTACAGCTTAGGCCTAGATATAGGGATAGGGTTAGGTCTAACTTTAGGATAAAGAATGACATTATTGTAAGGTTTAGACATAGGGTGAGGGATAGAGTTAGGGTTAGGGCTAGGGCTGGTGTTAGGTTTATGATTAAGGCTAGGTTTAGGGCTAGGATGAGGGCTAGTGGTTGTATTAGGTTCAGGACTAGGATTAGTGCTAGGGCTAATATCAGGTCTAGGGTTATGGTTAAAGATAATTTTAGGGTTAGGCTTATGGCTACGTCTAGTGTAAGGGTTAGGTTTAGGGTAAGTGTCAGGTTTAGAGCTCAGAGAATTATTGGGATTAGGATTTGGTTTAGGTAAGTATTTAGGTTTATGGCTCAAATTAGCATTAGGGTTAGGGTTAGGGATACAGTTAGGTTTTGTTTTAAGTTTCAGATTTGGTTTAGGGTAATTGATATGGTTAGCATTAGTGATAGAGCTAGGGTTAGGCTAAGAGTTATGGTTAGGGTAATTGATAGGGTTAGAGATTAGGTTAGAACTAGAGTTATGGTTAGAATATGCCTTGAGTTAGGGTTAGAGTTAGTGTTAGAACTAGGGTTAGGGTTAGGTTTAGGGTTATGTTTAGCATAAAGTTTAGTTTTAGAACTAGGGTTAGGGCTAGGTTTATGGATAGGTCTAGGGATAGGATTTTGGTAGGTTTAGGTTTAGAGTTAGAGATAGGGCTAGGGTTATCATTAATATTAGGGTTAGGGTTAAGGTAACGGATAGGGTTTGGTTAGGTAAAGATATTTTTAGAGTTAGAATTAGTGATAGGTTTAGGATTAGAGCTATGGTTATGTTTAGTTTTATGGTTAGGTTTATGGTTTCATCTAGACTTAGGGCTATGCTGACTTTAATTTTAGGGTTATGGCTATGGTTAGTTATCCAGTTAGGGTTAGGGATACCATTAGGTTTAGGGCTAGGATTATCAATAAGTTTAGGTTTAGGATTAGGGTAATGGGTAGGTTTAGAGCTATGTTTAGGTCTAGGTTAAGTTTAGGATTTTGGCTATGGTTAGATTGAGAGTTAGGTATAGGTCTAGGCTTATGTTTAGGGTAAAGGTTTGGCTTTTAGCTATCTTAGGACTATGGTGAAGGCTAGGGTTAGGTATAGGGCTAGTATTAGGTTTAGCTTTATGCTTAGGGCTTAGTTTAGGCCTAAAATTATCTCTATGTGTAGAGTTAGGTTTAGGCCTAAGTTTAGGGCTATGTGTAATGTAAGATCTAGGGTTATGATTCAGCTAGTTCTAGGGTTAGGGTTATGGCTGGGTCTAGAATGAGGTTTAGGTTTTGGTTAGTTTCAGGTTTAGAGGAAAGTATATTGTTAAAGGCAGGGACAGTGTTTGGGTTAGAGTTAAATTTAGGGTTCAAGCCAGAATTAGGAGTAGGTTTAGGTCTAGGGGTAGAGTTAGTGTTTGGGTTATATAAAAGTTTTTTTTAGCGCTAGGGCTAGGATTTTGTTTAGGTCTAGAGCTAGATTTCAGGCTAGATTTAGAATTAGGTTTAGGTCTAGTGCTAGTGGTAGGTTTAGGGTTAGGTATACGGTTACAAGCAGGGCTAGTATTAGGGTTTTGTTAGGGTTAGGGTCAGGTTTAGACCTAGGGTTTATGTTATGGTCAGAATAAGTGTCAGAGTTAGGGTTAGGGTTTGAAATAGCATTAGAGATAGAAAGGGATCTAGTGTTAGCACTATTAATAGGGTTAGGTTTGTTTAGCCTAAGGATTAGGGATAGGTCTAGTGTTAATATTAAGATGAAGGTTTTGCTCAAGGAAAGGCATAGGGTTAGGGCTAGGGGTAAGTTTATGGTTAGGGTTAAAGCTAGGTTTAGGGCTCAGATTCGGGCGAGTTTTTGTTTGAGGTTTAAGTCTAGGGTAGGGCAACGGCTAATCTATGGACTAGGGTTACAATTAGGGTTAGGGGTAGGAGAAGGTCACGTGTTAAGGTTAGGTTTAAATTAGGGTTATATTTATAGCTAGAGTTAGTGTTAGGATATCCGTCAGGTCTGGGTTAGTTTTAGGGTTAGGGTTAGGACTCGAATTAGGGCTAGGTTTACTTTAGGGTTCAGTTTAAATTTAGGGTGGTGTTTAGAGGTAGGATGAGTGTTAGGATATAAGTTAGGTTCAGGGTTATTTTGAAGGTTATGATTAGGACTTGACTTAGGGCTAAGGTTACTCTAGCTGTTGTGCTATGGTTTGGTTTAAGTTAAGGTTAGTGTTAGGCTTTTTGCTCGGTTTTGTTTTAGTGCTATGGTTAGGGTTAGGGCTAGTTTTATGATTAGCTTTAGGGTTAGGGCTAAGGTTATGGTTAGGTTTAGGATTAAGACTAGATTTAAAGCTAGGATTAGGGCTAGGTTTTGTGTTTGGTTTAGGGAAAGAATTAAGGCTAGGACTAAAGTGAGGTCTATATTTATATTTAGTGATATTTTTAGGGTTAAGTTTATGGCTAGGTCAATTTAAAGTGTTACGTTCAGGGAAAGGGTCAGATTAAGATCTGGGGTATTATTAGGGTCAGGGTCAGGCTTCGGGTTTGGGTTAGGTTAAGGTTTAGGGTTAAGGCTCAAGTTAGCATTAAGTTAGAATTAGGGTTAGGGTAAGGATAGTGTTAGGTTTAGGGTTAGGTGAGGTTTAAGGTAATGGATATAGATGAGGTTTGTGATAGGTTTATGGTTAGGCCAAGGGTTAGCATTAGTGTTATGGATATTTTAGGGTAATTTATAGAGTTAGACCCATGGTTAGGGCTAGGATAATGGTTAGGATTAGGGCTAGATTTAGGGTTATGGGCAGGGATAGGGCGAGGGTTACACTTAGGATTAGGTTTAGGGGATGGTTTAGGGTTTGAGCTAGGATTATTGCTATGGCTATAGGTTAATTTAGGGTTTGGTCTAGGGTTATGGTCATGGTTAGTGAAGCGTTTAGGGCTATGGTTATCATTAGGGCTAGGGTAATAGGTTTAGATGTCAGGTTAAATATAGGGTTAGGTTGAGGTTAGTGTTAGGTTTAGGTTTAGGATTAGGGTTAGGGTTTGAGCTAGCTTAGGTTTAGGGTTAGGGTTAGTTTTTCTGTTAGTTCTAGGGTTAGGTTTATGTTTAGAGTTAGGGTAGGTTTAGCTTTAGGTCTAGAGTTATCATTAGGGTTAAGTTTAGGATTAAGGTATTGGGTATGGTTCAAACTAGGATTAGGACTGGTGTGAAGGATAGGGTTAGGGCTGTGGCTAGGGCTAGGTTTAGGGTTAGTTTAAGTGTAAGGATTAGGGATTGAGCTGGATTGAGGGCTAGGGTGAGGGCTAGGGTTACGTTTAGGGCTAGGGTTAGCAATTGTTTTAGGGTTATGGTTAGTGTAATGGATAGAGTTAGAGCTAGGGTTTGGGCTATGGTTACAGCTAGGGTTAGGGCTAGAGTTAGGGTGAGGTTTAGGGTTTGGGCTAGGGTTATGTTTAGAGTAGGGTTTAGGTTTTCAGCTTGGTTTAGGGCTAGAATGAGTTATGGTTAGGGCTAGGTTTAGGGTTAGGATTATGCTTAGAGTTCGTCTATTGTTAGGGTTAGTTTTTGGGTTAGGATAATGTTTAGAGTCAGGGTTTTGTAAGGGTAAGTGTCAGTGTTCAAGTTAGGATCAGGTTTAGGGTTAGGTCCAAAATGAGGACTAGGGTAGGTCTAGGGGTAGAGTTAGTGTTTGGTTTAGGTTAAGAGTTATTGTTAGGGCTAAGGCTAGGGTTATGGCTATATTTAGAATTAGGTTTAGGTCTAAGGCTAGTGTTAGTGTTAGTTTTAGGGTTAGGGTTACTGGTAGGGCTAGTGTTAGGTTTTGTATAAGTATTAGGGTCAGGTTTAAACCTAGGTTTAGTGTTAGGGTCCGAATAAGAGTCAGTGTTAGTTTTAGGGTTTGGGTTAAGTTTAGAGCTAGAATGAGGGCTAGGTTTAGGACTAGTAATAGAGTTAGGTTTTGGGGTAGGCATAGAATTAGAGTGAGGACTGTGGTATCAATATGGTGAGGGTTTGACTAAATGTAAGAAATAGGGTTAGAGCTAGGATTAGGACTAGGGATAGGGTTAAGTGTAGGACCAGGTTTAGGGTTAGGGTTAAAACTAGGGTTAGGCCTTGGATTAGGGCTAGGTTTTGTGTTAGGTTTAGGGCTATGGCTAATTTAAGAACTGGCTTATGATTAGGGCTAGTTTTAGGGTTATGTTTAGGTTGAGGTCTAGTGTTAGGATTAGGTTTAGGGTTAGGGTGATGTGTAGAGCTAGGGTTAGTGTTAAGGTCAGAGTCAGGCTTAGTATGAGTTCTAGGGTTAGAGTTACGACTCAAATTAGGTCTAGGGTTAGGGCTAGGCGTAGGGTTCGGGTTTGGTTTAGGTTAAGGTTTAGGGTGAGTGCTACAGTTTGGTTTGTCTTGAGGGCTAGGTCTAGGGTTAGAGCTAATTTCAAATTAGCATTAGGGTTAGAGCTAGTGTTAAGGTGTGGTTTTGGCTTAGGGTTAGGGTTATATTTAGAGTTAGGGTTAGATCTATGTTTAGGGCTACAGCCAAAATTAGGGCTATGGATTGAGTTATCATAAGTGATAGGGTTAAAACTAGGGATAGGGATAGGTCGAGAGTTAGAGTTAGTGTTAGTGTTCGGATTAGATTTAGGGTTAGAATTAGGGCTTAATTAGGGCTAGGATTAGAGCTATGGCTAGTATTATGGCTGAGGCTAGGTTTATGGCTAGGGTTATGGTTATGGTTATGGTTATGGTTAGGTATGATGTTATAGATAGCTTTAGAACTAGGGTGAGGGTTAAAGTTAGGTTTATGGTTAGGGTTAGGTTTTGGATTAAGGCTAAATTTAGAGCTAGGATTAGGGCTAGAGTTTGTTTAGGATTAGGGCTTCATTAGGGCTAGGGCTAATGTCAGGTCTAGGGTTATGGTCAGAGATAGTTTTAGGCTTAATATTATTAGGGTTAGGATTAGGTTTATGGATATGGTTATGTTTAGGGTTCAGAATAGGTTTAGGGTAATGTACAGGTTTAGGGTTAGGAATAGGTGTAGGGTTATCCTAGGGTTAGCATTAGATTTAGGGTTAGGATTAGGGTAATGTATAGGGTTACAGCTGGGGTTAGGGCTAGGTTTATGGTTAGGATAAAGGCTAAGTTTAGGGTTAGGTTTTGGGTTATGTCAAGGGTTAGGGTTAGGTTTAGGGTAAGCTTTTGTGCTAGAATTATGGTTATGGTTAGGGTTAAATGTAGTGTTAGGGCTCCGATTAGGGATAGGTTTTGGGTTAGGTTAGGGCTAGGTTTATTGCTACAGCCATTGTAAGAACTAGGGTTACGATTAGAACTAGTTTTAGGGTTAGGGTTAGGGCTAGGTCTAGGGTTAGGTTTAGGTCTAGGTTTATGTTTTGAGTGATGTTTAGAGGTAGGGTTAGTGTTAGTGTCAGAGTCAGGGTCAGGGTTTGTTTTAGGGTTAGGGATAGGACTCGAATTAGGGCTAGATTTAGGGTTTAGTTGTAGGCTTAGGTTTTGGTTTTTATATTCAAGTTTAGGGTTAGGGCTAATGTATAGGCAAATGATAGGATTATGGTAAGATATAGGGTTAGAACTAGAAATAGGACTAAGGCGAGAGTTAGAGGTATTCTTAGGGCTAGGGTTAGGTTAGGTTAGGTTTAGGTCTGAACAGGCTAGGATTAGGTCTAGCGTTTGTATTAGGTTTAGGCCTAATTTTAGGCTTAGGTTTAAGTTTAAGGATAGGGTTAGTTTTAGGAGAGGTCATGGGGATAGAGCTAGTTTTAGGGCTATGTCAGAGGTTAGAATTCGATTAGGGTTAGTGTTATGGTTTTGTTTAGTAATAAGGCTAGGTTTAGGGCTAGGATGAGGGCTAGGGTTTTTTTAGGGTTATGGCAAGAATTAGGGCTAGGGCTAGTGTCAGGTCTAGGCTTACATTAGGGATACATTGAGGGTTAGATTTATGGCTAGGTCTAGTGTAAGGATTCAGTTTAGGGTAAGGGTCAGGTTTAGAGCTAGGGGTATTATTAGGGTAAGAATTAGGTTTCAGGTTTGGTTTCGGTTAGGGTTTAGGTTTAGAGCTTGAATTAGCATTAGGATTTGGTTAGGGTAATGATACGTTTAGGTTTAGGGTTCATGTTAGGTCTAGGGTAATTGATAGGGTTAGAGTTAGCAAAAGGGTTAGGGTTAGGCCTAGGGTTAGCGTTAGGGTTATGCTTGTGCTTAGAATAATGGATAGTGTTAGGAATAGCTTTATGGTTTGTATTAGGGTTAGAGTTAGTGTTAGGCCTAGGGTTAGGTTTAGGTTCAGGTTTAGGATATGGTTTAGAGTTTGAGCTATGTTTAGCACTAGGGCAAGGGTTAGGGTTAGGGTTAGGTCTAGGTTATAGTTACAGTTAGTGTCAAGGTTAGTGTTATGGTTAGGGCTAGGGTTATCATAAGGTTTAAAGTATTGAATAGGGTTTGATTTTGTGTTAGGGTTAGGTTTTGGCTTAAGGTTAGTATTAGGGATAGGCTTAGGTTTAGGTTTAGCATAATGTTTAGGGTTTGAGCAAGGGTTACCTCTGTGGCAAGGGTTAGGTTTATGGTTATCTAGGGCAAGGTAGATTTAGGTTAATGACTAGGGTTATCATCAGGGTTAGGGTTAGGGTTAGGGTAATGGTAGGGTTAGAGCTAGGATTAGGACTAGGGTATTATTAAGGTTAGGGTTTGAGTTAGGGTAATATGTAAGCTTAGAGCTAGGGTTAGGGATAGCATTAAGGTTAGGATTAGCGCTAGGATTAAGGTTAGGTTTAGGATTAGGCCATGGGTTAGTGTTAGGTTTTGGTTAAGTTTAAGGGTTAAGGATTGAGCTAGTGTTTGGACTAGGATGAGGATTAGGGTTAGAGTCAGTGTGAGGGTTAGGGCTAGGGTTAGCATTAGGGTTAGGGTTAGGTTAATGGGTAGAGTTAGAGGTAGTTTTTGGCCTATGGTGATGGGTAGTTTCAGGGTTAGTGATATGGCTAGGTCTAGTGTTAGGGTTATGGTTTTTGTTAGGATAAGTTTTATAGCTAGGGTTTGTGTTAGGTAAGGATCAGTGTTTGGTATAGGGTTAAGTGTATTGTTAGGGCCAGCATTAGGTCTACGGTTTGGTCTAGGGGGTAGGATTAGTGTTTGGGTTAGGTTAAGGGTTATTATTAGGGCTATGAGTTTCTGTTTAGGGCTAGTCCTCGAGTTATCACTAGATAAAGGATTAAGTGTAGGTCTAGTTCTAGTGTTAGGGTAAGGTTTAGTTATAGGGCAGGTAGTACCAATATTAGGGGTCGGTTTAGGTTTAGGGTCAGGTTTAGACCTATGGGTAGTGTTAGGGTCAGAATAAGTGTCAGAGGTAGGGTAAGGGTTTGGTATAGAGACAGAGCTAGATTGAGGATTAGGGTTAGGACTAGTAATAGATTTATGTTTGGGGTTAGGCTAAGAATTATGTTTAGGACTAGGGTAGATTAAGGGTTAGAGTTTGGCTTAGGGTAAGGGATAGGGTTAGTGCTACTGTTAGGGCTAGTATTAGGGTTAGCGTTAGAGCTAAGGTTAGGTTTAGGGTTATGGTTAAATCTAGCATTAGAGCTTGGATTAGGGCTAGGCTAGGTTTTGTGTTAGCTTTAGTGCTTTGGCTAATGTAAGAACTAGGGTTAAAATTAGGGCTAGTTTTAGGGTTAGTGTTTTGTCTAGGTTTAGTGTTTGATTAGGTTTAGGCTTAGTGTTATGTTTAGAGTAATGGATAGGTTAGGGTTAGTTAATGTGTTAGGGATAGGTCGAGGGTTAGCATTAGGGTTAGAATTAGGGTTAGGGTTAGGGTAATGGATTGAGTTAGAGCTAGGTTTAAGGCTAGGGTTATGTTTAGTGTTAGTGTTAGTGTTAGGGTTAGTGTTAGGTTTAGGGTTATTACAAGGATTAAAGTTAGGGTTAGTTTTAGGGTAAGGGTTAGGACTTGGTTGAGGTTTAGAGTTAGGGTTAAAGCTAGGTTTGGGGCTCACATTAGGGCTAGATTTTGTGTTACATTAGGGCTAGTGTTAGGAATACAGCTAATGTAAGAACTAGGTTTATGATTAAGGCTAATTTTAGGGTTACGGTTAGGGCTAAGTCTAGTTTTATGGTTAGGTTTAAGTTCAGGGTGATGTTTT
The DNA here is from genome assembly GCF_047511675.1 of Marmota flaviventris. NCBI lineage: Eukaryota > Metazoa > Chordata > Mammalia > Rodentia > Sciuridae > Marmota > Marmota flaviventris. The sequence goes on from NC_092511.1 coordinate 73,025,488, forward strand.
GAGCTAGGGTTAGTGTTAGGTTCAGAGTAAGGGTCAGGGTTAGTTTTAGCGTTGGGGATAGGACTCAAATTAGGGGTAGGCTTAGGGCTAGATGTAGGGTTAGGATTTGGTTTAGGTTAAGGCTTAGGGTTGGTTCTATGGCTCATTGTGTTTTAGGGCTAAGGCTAAAGGTAAGGGTAGTTTTATGATTAATGTTAGTGTTATTGCTAGTGATATGGTGAGTATAGGCTTAGGGGTACATTTAGAATTATGGTTAATTTTAGGGTTAGGGCTATGGCTAATGTTAGGGCTAAGGTTAGGTCTAGTGTTTGTGTAATGGTAAGGGATAGGGTTAGACCTAGGAATAGAGCTATTGCTTGGTTTGGTTTTACAGCTAGGGTTAGTGTTAGTGCTAATTTTATGATTAGTGTTAGGGTTCGGGCTAGTGTTAGTGTTAGGCTTAAGCTTAGGTTTAGGGTTAGATTTAGATTTAGGGTTATATCTAGGGTTAGGGTTAGGACTGAGGATAGGGCAAGGGTTAGGGCTAGGGTTAGATTATGGTATGTAATAGGGTTAGAACTTGGGATAGGACTAGTGTGAGTTAGAATTTGTCTCAGGGCTTGGGTTACAGAAATGGATATATTAGGGCTAGGATTAGGGCTATGGTTAGTTTTCAGCTTAAATATAGAGTAGGGTCTGAGTTACTATTAAGTTTAGGTTAAGGGAAAATATTATACCTAGGTTTAGAGGTAGTGTGATATTTAGAATTAGGGTTAGAGCTTTGGTTATGGTTAGGGTTATGATTATGGCTTGGTTTAGTGCTGGGATGAGGGTTAGTGTTTGTTTTAGGGTTAGGGCTAGGATTTGGGGTACATCTAATTTCAGGTGTAGAATTATGTTTAAAGATAATTTTATGTTTAGGATTATGGCTACGTCTAGTATAACGGTTAGGTTTAGGGGTAGGGTCCGGCTTAGGGTTAGGGGTATTTTTATGGACAAGGACTGGGTTAAGGTTTGGGATAGGTAAGGTCTAAAGTTAGAGATTGAATTAGCATTAGGGTTAGGGTTAGAGTAATGATAGGGTTAGTATTAGGACCCAGGTTAGGTTTAGGGTTATGGATAGAAATAGGATTAGAGATAGCATTAGGTTTAGACCTAGGGTAAGCATTAGGTTTAGGGTTATGTTTATGGTAATGAATAGGGTTAAACTAGGGTTGGGGGTAGGATTATGGTTATGATTAGGGCTAGGGTTATGATAAGGGCTTGGGTTAGGTTTAAAGCTCAGGATAGGGCTCAGATTATGCTAGGTTTCAGGTTATGTTAGTGCTATGGTTAGGGTTATGGCTAAAGTAAGTACTAGAGTTACATTTAGGGCTAATTTTAGGGTTAAGGATAGGGCTAGGTTGAGTGTTCAGGTTAGGTTTAAGGTCAGGGTGATGTTTAGAGCTAGGGTTAATATTAGTGTCAGAGTCAGGGTCAGAGTTGGTTTTAGGGTTCGGCTTAAAACTCGAATTAGGTCTTAGGGTTAGGGTAGGTGTATGTTTAGGGTTTTCTTTAGTTTAAAGATTAGTGTTAGAGCTATGGCTCAGTTTTGTTTTAGGCTAGGGCTAGGGTTAGGATTAGTGTTAGGCTTAGGGCTAGTGTTTGGGTTAGGCTTAGGCTTCCGATTAGGGTTAGATTTAGAGATAGGTGTTGATCTAAGGTTAGTGCTAGGGCTAAGGATAGGGCAAGGGTTAGGGCAATGGTTAGGGCTAGGGTTATGTGTATGGTAAGGAATAGGTTTAGAACAAGTGATAGGGCTAGTGTGAGAGTTAGAGTTCGTCTTATTGCTAGGTTTAGGTTTATGGTTATGGATAGGCCTAAATTAGGGCTAGGGTTAGTGTTAGGTTTACGCCTAGGTTTAGGGTAAGAGTTAGGGTTACATTTAGTTTAAAGGAATGGGTTATAGCAAGATTGAGGGCTTGGCGAGGGTTAGTACTAGGGGTTAGGGTTAAGGTTATGATTAAGGCTAGGGTTTAGGGCTAGGATGAAGGCTAGTGTGTGTATTAGGTTTAGGGCTAGTATTAGGTCTAATGCTAATGTCAGGTCTAGGGATACAATTAGGGATACATTTAGTGTAGGTTTATGGCTTGGTCCAGTGTAAGGGTTAGGTTTAGGGTAAGGGTCAGTTGTAGAGCTAGGGTTATTATTGGGGTCAGAATCAAGGTTAGGGTTTGGGTTAGGTTAGGGTTTAAGTTTAGTGCTCAAATTAGCATTAGATTTAAGGTTAGGGTAATGACAGGGTTAGGTTTACGGTTTAGTTGTGGTTTAGTGTAATGGATAGGGTTAGGGTTAGGCCTAGGGTTCACATAAGGTTTAGGGTTATCATTAGGTTAATGGATAGAGTTAGATCTAAGTTTAGGGCTGGGGTTATGTATAGTATTAGGACTTTTGTTTTGGTTAGTGTTAGGTTTAAGTTAAGGGTTAAAGCTAGGGTAAAGACTCTGATTATGGCTAGGTTTTGGGATAGTTTAGGGCTAGGGTTAAGACTATGGCTGATGTACAAAGTAAGGTTATGATTAGCGCTACATATAAGATTAGGGTTAAGGCTAGGTCTAGTGTTAGGTTTTGATTTATGGTTACAATGGTTTTTAGAGCTAGGTTTAGTGTTAGGGTCAGAGTCAGGGTCAGGTTTAGTTTTCAGGATAGGACTAGAATTAGGGATAGGTTTATGGATAGGCTTAGGGCTAGATGTAAGGTTAGGGTTTGGTTTAGGTTAAGGGTTAAGATTAGGGCTATAACTCGGTTTTGTTTTAGCACTAGGGCTAGGGTTAAGGCTAAGATTAGGTCTAGGATTAGGGTGATGTTAAGGGAAAAGTTTAGAAGTACCCTATAGGTCTAAGGCAAGAGTGAAAATTAGTCTTAGGGCTAGGGTTATGGTAAGTGTTAGGGATAGGGCTACGTTAGCTCTGGGATTAGATCAAGTGCTAATGTAAGAGTTTGGCCGAATTTAGGGCTTGGTTTAGTGTTAGGGTTTGGATTAGCATGAGGTTTAAGGTAAGGGAGGTGTTGATACCTAGTTTTAGGGATAGGGTGCGTGTTAGAATTAAGGTTAGTGTTATGATGAATGCAAAGATTATGTCTAGGTTGTGGGTTAATGTTTGTGTTAGGGTTAGGACTAGAATTAGAGCTAGGGCTAATGTCAGGTCTAGGGTTAGAGTTAAGGGCGGTTTAAGGGTTAGGTTTATATCTAGGTCTATTGTAAGGGTTAGGTTTATGGTTAGGGTCAGATTTAGAGCTAGGTGTATTATTAGTGTCAGAGTTAGGGTTTAGGTTAGATTATGGTTTATGTTTAGGGTTCGAATTAACATGAGGTTTAGTGACAGGTTAACAATAGTTTTAGGTTTAGTTTTCAAGTTAGGTGTAGGGTAATGGATAGGGTTAGGGATGGGCGTAGTATTATGGTTTGTTCTAGATTTAGCATAAGGGTTAGGATTATCCTTAGGGTAATGGATAGGGTTAGAGCTAGGGTTAGGGCTAGGATTATGCTTAGGATTGGATCTAAGGTTAGGCTTAGGCTTAGGTTTAGGGCTATGGTTAGTGTTAGGGTTAGCTTTGGGGTTAAAGATAGTGTAAGGATTGGATTAGGGCTAGGTTTTGCAATAGGTTAGGGCTATGGCTAAATTAAGTACTTGTTATGATTAGGGCTAGCTTTAGAGTTAATGTTAGGGCTATGTATAGTTTCAGGGTTAGGGTGATGTTTAGAGCTAGGGTTAATGTCAGGGTCAGTGTTCAGAATAGGATTATGGTTAGAATTAAAGCCATAATTAGGACTAGGGTTAGGTCTAGGGGAATAGTTAGTGATTGGCTTAGGCTAAGGGTTATTATTAGGGCTAGGTCTAGGTTTTTCTTTAGATCTAGGGCTAGAGTTATGGCTACATTTAGGATTAGGTTTAGGTCTACTCCTAGTGTTAGAGTTCGGTTTAGGGTTCGGTTCAGGTTTAGACCTATGTTTACTGGTAGGGTCCAAATAAGGGTGAGGGTTAGGGTTAGGGTTTGGGTTATGGTTTGAACTAGAATGAGGGCTAGAGTTAGAAGTAGTAATAGGATTAAAGTTTGGGTTAGGTTAATGATTAGGGTTAGAATTAGGATTAGAATTAGTGTTATGATTTGGCTTAGGGTTAGGGATAGAGTTAGAGCTAGGTTTAGGGCTAGGTTAGGGTTAAACCTAGGTTTAAAGCTCAGATTAGGGCTAGTTTTTTTATTAGGATTAGGGCTAGGGTTAGATTAACAGGTAATGTAAAAAGTAGGTTTACAATTAGGGTTAATTTTAGGGTTATGGTTAAGAGTTAAACCTCCAGTGTTAGGATTACTTTTAAGGTTAGGGTGATATTTAGAGCTAGTGTTAGTGTTAGGTTTGTAGTCAGGGTCAGGGTTAGTTTTAAGGTTAAGGTTAGGACTCAAATTATGGCTAGGTTTACTGTAAGTGTTTGTTTTAAGGGTAGGATGGTGTTTAGATCTAGGGTGAGTGTTAGGATATGAGTCAGAGTCAGGGTTAGTATCAAGGTTAAGGTTAGTACTCAAATTATGGCTAGGGTTAGGTCTAGGTGTAGTATTAGGATTTGGTTTAAGTTAAGGTTTAGTATTAGCGCTATTGCTTGGTTTCGATATACTGCTAGGGTAAGGGTTAGGGCTAGTTTTACGAGTAGCCTTAGAGTTAGGTCTAGTGTTTATGTTAGGCTTAGGATAACGGTTACTGTTAGATTTAGAGTTAGGGATAGATGTAGGGTTACAGTTTGGAATAAGGACAGGGCAAGGTTTATGGTAGGGTTAGGGCTAGGGTTAATTTTACGGTAATGGATAGGGTTAGAACTAGGGATAGGGCTAGTGTGAAAGTTAGAGTTAGTCTTAGTGCTAGGGTTAGGGTTAGGGATAGGGTTAAATTAGGGCTAGAATTAGGGCTAGGGTTATTGTTCAGCTTAGGCCTAGCAGTAGATTTAGGGTTAGGGTTAAGTTTAGGGTAAAAATTGGCATTATAGCTAGGTTTAGAGTTTGGGTGATGGTTAGAATTAGGGTTAGGCCTAAGGTTAGGGTTAGGGTTATGATTAAGGCTGGTTTTAGTGCTTGGATGAGGGCTAGGGTTTGATTTAGGGTAGGGCTACTATTATTGCTAGAACTAATATCAGGTCTAGGATTATGGTTAAAGGTAGAATTAGGGTTAGGTTAATCGATACAGGTAGTATAAGGGTTATATTAAGTTTTAGGTCAGGTTTAGAGCTAGGGGTATTATTAAGGTCAGGGCCTTGTTTAGGGTTTGGGATAGGCTTTGGTTTAAATTTAAGGTTTGAATTAGCATGAAGGTTAGGGTTAGGGTAATGATAGGGTTAGGATTTAGGTTTGGTTTAGGGTAATGGATTGGGTTAGGATTTGGGATAGGGTTAGGTTTAGGCCTAGGGTTAGCATTAGTGTTAGGATTATAGTTATGGCTATAGATAGGGTTAGAGCTAGGTTTAGGGCTAGGGTTATGGTCATGATTAGGACTAAGGATAGGGTTAGTGTTATGGTTAAAGCTTGGGTTAGGTCCTGAATTAAGGCTAAATTTGTGTTAAGTTAGTGCTAGTGTTAGGGTTAAGGCTAATGTAAGTACCGGGGTGACACCTAAGGTTAAATTTAGGTTTAGGTTTGGGGCTAGGTCTAGTGTTAGGTTTCGGTTTACGGTTAGGTTGATCTTTAGAGGTAGGGTTAGTGTTATGGTCGGATTCAGGGTCAGGGTTAGTTTTTAACTTGAATTAGGGCTAAGTTTAGGGTTAGGTTTAGGTTAAGTGTTAGTTTAGGGCTATGTCTGGGATTTGTTTTAGGATTAGGGCTAGTTTTAGGATTAGTATTAAGGTTAGGGCTAGTGTTAGGTTTAGGTTTATGCTTAGGGTTAAAGTTAGATTTAGAGTTAGATTTTTATCTAGGTTAGGGGTAGAGCTAAGTATAAGGCTAGGGTTAGGTCTAGGATTATTGTTCCAGTAAGGTATAGGTTTAGAACTAAGGATGGGGGAAGGGTGAGATTTAGAGTTAGACTTAGGGCTAGGGTTATGGCTAAGGTTTGGGATAGGTTAAAATTAGGTGTAAGATTAGGGCTAGGTTTAGTTTTAGGGTTAGGCCTAATGTTAGCATTATTAGGATTAAGGCTAGGTTTAGGGCTAGGATAAGCCCTGGGGTTTGTGTTAGGATTACAGCTAGGATTAGGGCTAGTGCTAATGTCAGGTCTAAGGGTAGGGTTGGGGATAGATTTAGAATGTTTTATGGCTAGGTCTAGTGTAATGGTTAGGTTTAGGGTAAGGGTCAGGTTTAGAGCTAGGAGAATTATTAGGGTACAGTTCAGGGTTAGAGTTTGTTTGAGGTTAGGGTTTAGGGTAGGGCTCTAATTAGCTTTAGGGTCAGGGTTAGGATAATGATAGGGTTCAGTATACGTTTAGGGTAATTGATAAGTTTAGGGTTAGCAATAGGTCTAGAGTTAGCATTAGGGTCAGGGTTATGGTTAGGATAATGGATAGGGTTAGAGCTAAGCTTAGGGCTAGGTTATGTTTAGTGTAAGAGTTGGGTTTTGAGCTAGGTTTAGGGCTAGGGCGAGGGTTAGATTTAGGGTTAGGTCTAAGGATAAGATTACAGTACGGTTAGAATTAGGGTTAGGGTTAGGGCAAGGTCATCATTAGGGGTACTGTTAGGGTTAGGGTAATGGATACGATTAGATAAGGTTTAGGTTTATGGTTAGAGTTAGATTGAGTTTTAGGTGTATGGTTAACGCTATGGTTATGGTTAGGTTTATGATAGGGGTTAGGGTTTGAGCTAGGGTGTGTCTATAGGTGAGGGTGAGGTTTAGGGTTATGTCTAGGATTAGTTTTCTGGTTAGGGTAAGGCCTAGGTTTATCAATAGAATTACTGTTATGTTTAGGGTAATGAGTAACTTTATAGCTAGGTTTAGTGCTAGAGTTAAGGTTAGGATTAGGGCTAAGTATAGGGTTAGATTCAAGGTAAGGGTTAGGTTTTGAGCCAGGGTTAGGAGTAAGGCGAGTGTTAGGGTAGGGTTAGGGCTAAGGTTTGTGTTAAGGTTACGCCTAAGGCTAGGTTAAGGCCTAGGATAAGATCTTGTTTTTGTGTTAGATTTAGGCCTAGGGTTAGGGCTATGGGTAATATAAGAGCTAGGGTTATGATTAGGGCTAGTATTAGGGTTAGAGTTATGGCAAGGTCTAGTGCTAGGTTTAGATGTTGTTTAGGCTCATGTTTAGAGATAGGTTTACTGTTAAATGCAAGGTCAGTGTCAGGTCAGTATTAGGGTTAGGGTGAAAGCCAGAATTAGGACAAGGTTAGGTTTAGGGGTAGGGTTAGTGTTTGTTTTAAGTTAAGGGTTATTGATAGGGCTAGGACTAAGTTTTGTTTAGGTCTATGGCTAGAGTTATTGCTAGATTTAGGATTTGGTTTAGGGTTAGCGCTAGTGTTATGGTGAGGTTTAGGTATAAGGTTACTATAAGGCTTGTTTCAGGGTTCAGTTTAGGGTTAGGTTCAGGTTTAGACCTATAATTAGTGTTAGTGTCAGAATAAGGGTGAAGATTAGGGTTAGGTTTGGGGTTAGAATTAGAGCTAGAATGAGTGCTTGTGTTAGGACTAGAAATAGGGTTAGGCTTAGGATTAGATTTAGGACTAGGGTTAGCATTAAGGATAAGGTTTGTCTTAGGATAAGGGATACTGTTAGGGCTAGAGTTAGGATTAGGTTTAGGACTAGGGTTAGGGTTAGGGTTAAATCTAGTGTTAGGGCTCAGATTAGGGCTATTTTTGTGTTAGGGTTAAGACTAGATTTAGGGCTAAGGCCAATGTAAGAACTATGTTTATGATTAGGGTTAGTCTTAGGGATGGGATTTGGGCTGGTCTAGTCTCGGCATTAGCTTTAGGGTTAGGTTGATATTTAGAGGTATGGTTCATTTTAGGCCTAGGACTTGAATTAGAGCTAGGGTTATGGCTAGTTGTAGGATTATGGTTTGTTTTAGGTTAAGGTTTAGTATTAGAGGAATGGCTCGGTTTTGTTTTAGGGCTAGGACTAGGGTTAGGGCTAGTTTAGGATTAGCAGTGGTATTAGGGCTAATGGTAGGATGAGATTTAGGCTTAAGTTTAGGTTTAGATTTCGAGTTATGGTTAGATCTTGGGTGAGGGCTATGGCTATGATTAGGGCTAAAGTTAGGGCTAAGGTAATGGATAGGGTTAGAAATAAAAATAGGGCTAGTGTGAGAGTGAGTTAGTCTTAGGACTAGGGTTAGGGGTAGGGATAGTGTTAGGGCTAGGGCTAAATTAGGGCTAGGATTAGCGCTAGAGTTAGTTTTAATGTTAGGCCTGTGGTTAAGGCTAGGGTTAGGGTTTGTGTAATTGTTAGGGTTAGGGTTAGTTTTAGAGGATGTGATGGGCTTATACTTAGGTTCAGGTCTCGGTTGAGGGTTAAAATTAGGGATAGAGCCAGGGTGAGGTTTTGGATTAGGATTAAGCCTAGGTTTAGGGCTAGGTTTTGTGTTAGGGTAAGGGCTAGAATTAGGGCTAGGACTAATGTCAGGTCTAGGGTAATGGTTAGGGTTAGGTTTATGGCTAGGTCTAGTGTAAGGGTTACGTTTATGGTAAGGATAAGGTTTAGAGCTGGGTGTATTATTAGGGTCAAATTCCAGGTTAGGGTTTACTTTAGGTTAAGGTTTTGGTTTAGGGCTCAAATTAGCATTAGGGTTAGAGTTAGAGTAATGAATAGGATTAGGTTTATGGTTTAGGATAGGTATAGAGTAATGTATAGGGTTAGATTTAGGAATAGTGCTGGGTTTAGGCCTAGGGTTAGCATTTGGGATAGGCTTATGTGTAGGGTAATGGATAGAGTTAGTGCTAGTGTTATGGATTAGGTTAAAGTTAGCATTAGGACTAGGTTTAGGGTTAGGCCTAGGGTTAGTATTAGGGTTAGGTTTAGGTTAAGTGTTTATGGTTAAGGCTAGGGCGAGGTTTAGAGTTACAGTCAGGGCTATGGTTAGAATTCGGGTTAGATTTAGGGCTACGGTTAGCATTAGTGTTAGGGTTATATTTAAGGTAATGTATCGAATTTGAGGTAGGATTTGTGCTATGGTTGCAGTTAGGATTGGTCAAGATTTAGGGTTAGGGTTAGGGTTAGGGTTAGGGTTCCATTTAGGGTCAGAGAGTTTGAGTTAAGGTTAGGGCTAGGTAAGTGTGAGTGTTAGGGCTAGGGCTAAGGTTAGGATTAGGTTTAAAGCTCGTTTTAGTGCTACATTTAGGGCTAAGTTTTGGAGGGAGATTTATGGCTAGTGTTAGGACTATGGGTAACAAAAGAACTAGGATTATGGTTATGGTATTTTTAAGGTTAGGGTTATGGATAGGTCTAGTGTTAGGGTATGTTTTGGGTTATGATAAGGTTTAGAGCTAGGGTTTGTGTTAGGGTAAGGGTCAGTGTTCAGGTTAGCATTGGATTTACGGTTAGGAGCACAATTTTACTAGGGTTAGTTCTAGGGGTATTGTTAGTCATTGCGTTAGACTAATGGTTATGGTGGGTGCTGGAGTTAGGTTTTTGTTTTGGGCTATGGCTAGAATTATGGCTATATGTAGGAATATGTTTAGGTCTAATGTTAATGTTATGGTTATATTAAGGTATAGGTTTACACTTAGGGCTAGTGTTAGTGTTTGGTTTACGTTTAGGGTCAGGCTTAGACCTGGGTTAGTGTTAGGGTCAGAATAAGGGTCAGGGATAGGCTTAGGGTTTGGGTTAGGTTCAAAGATTGAATGAGGCATAGGGTTATGACTAGTAATAAAGTTAAGTTTTGGGGTAGGCTGAGGATTAGGGTTAGGACTAGGGTAGCATTAGGTTGAGGGTTGGCATAGGGTAAGGGATATGGTTAGACATAGGGTTAGGGTTAGGTTTAGTGTTAGCTTTAGGGTTAAAGCTAGGGTTAGGGTTCAGATTAAGGCTAGGTTTTGTGTTAGTGTTAGGGCTATTGCTAATCTAAGACCTGTCATTACGATTAGGGCTAGTTTTAGGATTAGGGTTAGGGCTAGGTTTAGTTTTCGGGTTAGGTTTAGGGTTAGGGTGGTGTTTAGAACTAAAGTTAGTTTTAGGATCAGAGTCAGGGTCATTATTAGTTGTATAGTTAGGTTTAGGACACAAATTAGGGCTAGGGTAAGGGCTAGGCATAGTGTAAGGTTTTGGTTTAGGTTAAGGTTTAGGATTAGAGTTGTAGTTCAGTTTTGCTTGAATGCTATGGCTATGGTGAGGGATAGTTTTCAAATTAGCATTAGGATTAGGGCTAGTGTTTGGGTGAGGTTTAGGTTTTAGGTTAATGTTAGATTTAGAGTGAGGGTTAGATCTAAGTTTAGGGCTAGGGCTAAGTTTGGGGCTAGAGTTAGGGCTAGGCTTTGGGTTATGTCAAAGGATAATGTTAGAACTAGGGCTAGGGCTAGGGCAAGATTTAGATTTAGTCTTATGGCTAGGGATATGATTAGAATTAGGGTTAGGGCTAAATTAGGTTTAGGATTACAGCTAGGTTTAGTATTAGGGCTAGGCCTTGGTTTAGGGCAGGATTAGAATTATTGTTAGGGTACGGTATGAAATTATAGCTAGGTTAAGGGCTAGGGTTAGATTCACTTTAGGATTAGGCCTAGTGTTAGGTGAAGGTTTGGATTAAGGCTAGGTTTAGGCCAGGATTAGGGCTTTTATTTATTTATTTATTTTTTTAAGCATAAGGTCTAATATTAGGACTAGGGCTAACATTAGGGCTTGGGAAAATTTTAGGTCTAGGGTTATGGTTAGGGATAGTTTCAAGGTTAAGTTTATGGGTATGTATAGTGTAAAGTTTTGGTTGAGGGTTAGGGTCACTTTTGGAGATAGGAGTATTATTAGGGCCAGGGTAATGGTTAGGGTTTGTTTAGGTTAAGGTTTAGGGTTATGGCTCAAATTAGGTTAGGATTATGTTTAGGGTTAGGATAAAGGATATTGTTAGGTTTAGGGTTCAGGTTAAGTTTATGGTAATGAAAGGGTTTCGGTTATGTATAGAATTAGGGTTATTCTAGGATTAGTATTAGGGTTAGGGTTAGGGTTAATTTAATAGATAGGATTAGAGCTAGACTTAGGGCTAGGTTTTTGGTTAGGATTAAGGCTAGGATTAGGATTATGTTGAGAGTTTGATTAGGGTTAAAGCTAGTGTTAGGGTTAGGGTTAGGGCTAGGTTTTAGTTTAGGTTATGGTTAGTGTAGGGCTATGGCTAATATAAGAACTAGGGTTATGATTAGCGGTAGTTTTAGGATTAGGGCTATGTTTAGTGTTAGGGTTAGGTTATGATTAGATTGATGATTTGAAATAGGGTTAATGTTAGGGTCAGATTCAAGGTCAGTGTTAGTTTTAGGGTTAGGAATAACACTAGAAATAAGGCTAGAGTTATGGGTAAATGTAGGGTTAGGTTTTGTGTTAGGGTTAGGGCAAGAATTAGGGCTAGGTCTAATGTCAGGTCTGAGGTTACAGTTAGGTTAGTGTTAGGGTTAGGGCTAGGGCTCAGTTTTGTTTTAGAGCTACATGTAGGTTTAGTACTAGTTTTAGGATTAGCGATAGTGTTAGGGCTAGTGGTAGGGTGAGGTTCAGGCTTAGGGTCAGGGTTATATTTAAAGTTATGATTAGATCTATGGTTAGGACTTGGGCTAGATTTAGGGGTTCGGTTAGGGCTAGTGATAGGGTTATGGTTACAGATAGAGTTAGTACTAGAAATAGATCTAGGTCAAGATTACAGGGTTAGTCTTAGGGGTAGGGTTAGAGTTAGAGTTACGATTAGCACTAAATTATGGCAAGGATTAGAGCTTGGGTTAGTGTTAGTGTTAGGGTTAGGGTTAGCTTTAGTGTTATTGTTGGATTAGGGTTAGGGTTAGGGTTAGGGTTAGGTCTAGATTTATATTTGGGCATGGATTATTGTTTGAACTAGTGTTAGGGTTACGGAGGGTTAGGGTTAGGGTTAGGTCTAGGTTTAGGGTTAGGGTTATGCTTAGAGATAGGTTTTGTGTGAGTTTTGGGCCTAGCATTAGTTCTATATGTAATGTTAGACCTAGAGTCAGGGTTATGGCTAGGTCTATTGTTAGGGTTATGGCTAGATTTTGGGTTAGCCTAAAATTTAGAGCTAGGATTTGTGTTACAGAAAGGGACAGTGTTTGGGTTGGGGTTATGGCCAGAATTAGGACTAGGTTTAGGTCTAGAGGTAGAGTTAATGTTTGGGTTAGGTTAAGGGTTATTGTGAGGGCTAAGCCTACTTTTTTTATGTCTAGAGCTAATGTTAAGGCTAGATTTTGAATTAGGTTTAGATCTAGCAATAATGGTAGGGTTAGGTTTAGGTATAAGGTTACCAGTAGGGCTAGTGTTAGGGTTTGGTTTACGGTTAGGGTCAGGTTTAGACCTGTGGTTTGGTTATGATCAGAATAAGGGTCAGGGTTAGGTTTAGGGTTTTGGATAGGGTTAGAACTAGAATTTGATCTAGGTTTAGGATTATTAATAGGGTTAATATTTGTTTAGCCTAAGAATTAGGAATAGGTCTTGGGTTACCATTAAAATTAAGGTTTTGCTAAGGTCAAGGGATAGGGTTAGACATAGGTTTAGTGCTAGCGTTAGGGTTATGGTTAGGGTTAAAGCTAGGTTTAGGGCTCAGATTAGGGCTAGTTTTTGTGTGAGGTTTAAGGCTAGGGTTAGGGCAATGGCAATTATAAGAATTAGGGTTACAATTAGGGTTAGTTTTAGGGTTAGGTTAGGGGTAGGTCAGTGGTAGGGTTAGGTTTAAAGTTAGATTGATATTTATAGATAGAGATAGTGTTAGCATATGAGTCAGGTCAGGGTTAGTTTTATGGTTAGGGTTAGGACTCGAATTAGGGCTACAGTTACTGTTAGGTTTTGGTTTAAGTTTAGGGTGCTGTTTAGAGCTAGGGTGAGTGTTAGGATATGAGTCAGGTTCAGGGTTATTTTTAAGGTTAGGATTAGGACTTGAATTAGGGCTAGGGTTAGTTCTAGGTTTAGTCCTAGTGTTTGGTTTAAGTTAAGGTTTAGTGTTAGGCCTGTTGCTCAGTTTTGTTTTAGTGCTATGGTTAGGGTTAGGGCTAGTTTTATGATTAGCTTTAGGGTTAGTGCTAGGGTTATGGTTTGGGTTAGGATTAAGGCTGGGTTTAACACTAGGATTAGGGATAGGCTTTGTGTTAGTTTTAGGGAAAGAATTAGGGTTATGGCTAACGTCAGGTCTAGGTTTACAGTTAGGGAGAGTCTAAGGGTTAGGTTTATGGCTAGGTCAAATTTAAGTTTTACATTTAGGTAAAGGTCAGGTTTAGAGCTAGGCATATTAATAGAGTCATGGACAGGCTTCGGGTTTGGGTTAGGATAAGGTTTAAGTTTGGGGCTCAAATTAGCATTAAGGTTAGAGTTAAGGTGAGGGTAATGGATAGGGTTAGGATTAGGGTTCAGGTTAGGTATAGAGTAATAGAAATGGTTTTGTTTTGTGATAGGTTTAGGGTTAGGCCTAGAGTTAGAATTAGCATTATGGTATCATTGGGGTAATTTATAGGGTTAGACCTGGCGTTAGGGCTAGGGTTATGGTTAGGAATAGGGCTAGAGTTAGTATTAGGGTCAGGGTTAGGGTGAAGGTTAGAGTTAGGATTAGGTTTCAGAAATGTTTTAGGGTTTGAGCTATGGTTGGTGCTAAGGTAAGTTTAGTGCTAGGGTTATGGGCATGGTTAGTATTAGGATTAGTGTTAGGGTTAGGACTAGGGTTATCATTAGGGTTAGGGTAATAGATTTATTTATTTATTTATTTATTTTTTTTAATTTTTTATTGTTGGCTGTTCAAAACATTACATAGTTCTTGATATATCATATTTCACAATTTGATTCAAGTGGGTTATGAGCTCCCATTTTTACCCCATATACAGATTGCAGAATCACATCAGTTACACATCCATTGATTTACATATTGCCATACTAGTGTCTGTTGTATTCTGCTGCCTTTCCTATCCTCTACTATCCCCCCTCCCCTCCCCTCTTCTCTCTCTGCCCCCTCTACTGACATTCGTTTGTCCCCCTTGTATTATTTTTCCCCTTCCCCTCACTTCCTCTTGTATGTACTTTTGTATAACTCTGAGGGTCTCCTTCCATTTCCATGCATTTTCCCTTCTCTCTCCCTTTCCCTCCCACCTCTCATCCCTGTTTAATGTTAATCTTCTTCTCATGCTCTTCGACCCTACTCTGTTCTTAGTTACTCTCCTTATATCAAAGAAGACATTTGGCATTTGTTTTTTAGGGATTGGCTAGCTTCACTTAGCATAATCTGCTCTGATGCCATCCATTTCCCGGTAAATTCTATGATTTTGTCATTTTTTTAATGCAGAGTAATACTCCATTTTGTATAAATGCCACATTTTTTTTATCCATTCATCCATTGAAGGGCATCTAGGTTGGTTCCACAGTCTAGCTAATGTGAATTGTGCTGCTATGAACATTGATGTAGCAGTGTCCCTGTAGCATGCTCTTTTTAGGTCTTTAGGGAATAGACCGAGAAGGGTAATAGCTGGGTCAAATGGTGGCTCCATTCCCAGCTTTCCAAGAAATCTCCATACTGCTTTCCAAATTGGCTGCACCAATTTGCAGTCCCACCAGCAATGTACAAGTGTACCCTTTTCCCCACATCCTCGCCAGCACTTGTTGTTGTTTGACTTCATAATGGCTGCCAATCTAACTGGAGTGAGATGGTATCTTAGGGTGGTTTTGATTTGCATTTCTCTGACTGCTAGAGATGGTGAGCATTTTTTCATGTACTTGTTGATTGATTGTATGTCCTCCTCTGACAAGTGTCTGTTCAGGTCCTTGGCCCATTTGTTGATTGGGTTGTTTGTTCTCTTATTGTCTAATTTTTTGAATTCTTTGTATACTCTGGATATTAGGGCTCTATCTGAAGTGTGAGGAGTAAAGATTTGTTCCCAGGATGTAGGCTCTCTATTTACCTCTCTTATTGTATCTTTTGCTGAGAAAAAACTTTTTAGTTTGAGTAAGTCCCATTTGTTGATTCTAGTTATTAACTTTTGTGCTATGGGTGTCCTATTGAGGAATTTGGAGCCCGACCCCACAGTATGTAGATCGTAGCCAACTTTTTCTTCTATCAGACGGCGTGTCTCTGATTTGATATCAAGCTCCTTGATCCATTTTGAATTAACTTTTGTGCATGGCGAGAGAAAGGGATTCAGTTTCATTTTGTTGCATATGGATTTCCAGTTTTCCCAGCACCATTTGTTGAAGATGCTATCCTTCCTCCATTGCATGCTTTTAGACCCTTTATCAAATATAAGATAGTTGTAGTTTTGTGGATTGGTTTCTGTGTCCTCTATTCTGTACCATTGGTCCACCCACCTGTTTTGGTACCAGTACCATGCTGTTTTTGTTACTATTGCTCTGTAGTATAGTTTGAAGTCTGGTATCACTATACCGCCTGATTCACACTTCCTGCTTAGCATTGTTTTTGCTATTCTGGGTCTTTTATTTTTCCATATGAATTTCATGATTGCTTTCTCTATTTCTACAAGAAATGCCGTTGGGATTTTGATTGGCATTGCATTAAACCTATAGAGAACTTTTGGTAATATTGCCATTTTGATGATGTTAGTTCTGCCTATCCATGAACAGGGTATATTTTTCCATCTTCTAGGATCTTCTTCTATTTCTCTCTTTAGGGTTCTGTAGTTTTCATTGTATAAGTCTTTCACCTCTTTTGTTAGGTTGATTCCCAAGTATTTTATTTTTTTTGAAGATATTGTGAATGGAGTGGTTGTCCTCATTTCCATTTCAGAGGATTTGTCGCTGATATACAGGAATGCCTTTGATTTATGCGTGTTGATTTTATATCCTGCCACTTTGCTGAATTCATTTATTAGCTCTAATAGTTTCTTTGTAGACCCTTTTGGGTCTGCTAGGTATAGAATCATGTCATCTGCAAATAGTGATAATTTAAGTTCTTCTTTTCCTATTTTGATGCCTTTAATTTCTTTCGTCTGTCTAATTGCTCTGGCCAGTGTTTCGAGAACTATGTTGAACAGAAGTGGTGAGAGAGGGCATCCCTGTCTTGTTCCAGATTTTAGAGGGAATGCCTTCAATTTTTCTCCATTCAGAATGATGCTAGCCTGAGGCTTAGCATAGATTGCTTTTACAATATTGAGGTATGTTCCTGTTATCCCTAGTTTTTCTAGAGTTTTGAACATAAAGGGATGCTGTACTTTGTCGAATGCTTTTTCTGCATCTATCGAGATGATCATATGGTTCTTATTTTTAAGTCTATTGATGTGGTGAATAACATTTATTGATTTCCGTATATTGAACCAGCCTTGCATCCCAGGGATGAATCCTACTTGATCATGGTGCACAATTTTTTTGATATGTTTTTGTATCCGAGTGGCCAGAATTTTATTGAGGATTTTTGCATCTAGGTTCATTAGAGATATTGGTCTGTAGTTTTCTTTCTTTGAAGTGTCTTTGTCTGGTTTAGGTATCAGGGTGATGTTGGCCTCGTAGAATGAATTTGGAAGTTCTCCCTCTTTTTCTATTTCCCGAAGTAGCTTGAAAAGTATTGGTATTAGTTCCTCTTTAAAGGTTTTGTAAAACTCTGCTGTATACCCATCCGGTCCTGGGCTTTTCTTAGTTGGTAGTCTTTTGATGGTTTCTTCTATTTCCTCAATTGATATTGGTCTGTTTAGGTTGTCTATATCCTCCTGACTCAATCTGGGCAGATCATATGACTTAAGAAATTTATCTATGCCTTCACTATCTTCTAATTTATTGGAGTATAAGGATTCAAAATAATTTTTGATTATCTTCTGTATTTCTGAAGTGTCTGTTGTGATATTGCCTCTTTCATCCCGTATGTTAGTGATTTGAGTTCTCTCTCTTCTTCTCTTCGCTAGCATGGCTAAGGGTCTGTCGATTTTGTTTATTTTTTCAAAGAACCAACTTTTAGTTTTGTCAATTTTTTCAATTGTTTCTTTTGTTTCGATTTCATTAATTTCAGCTCTGATTTTAATTATTTCTTGCCTTCTACTTCTTTTGCTGTTGTTTTGCTCTTCTTTTTCTAGGATTTTGAGATGAAGTATGAGATCATTTATTTGTTCGTTTTTTTTCTTTTTTTAAGGAATGAACTCCAAGCAATGAATTTTCCTCTTAGAACTGCTTTCAATGTGTCCCATAGATTCCGATATGTTGTGTCTGTGTTTTCATTAATCTCTAAGAATTTTTTAATTTCCTCCTTGATGTCTTCTATAACCCATTGATCATTCAGTAACCTATTGTTTATTCTCCAAGTGATGTATTCTTTTTCCTTCCTTCTTTTATCGTTGATTTTCAGTTCCATTCCATTATGATCAGATAGGATGCATGGTATTATCTCTACACCTTTGTATTGTCTAAGAGTTTCCCTGTGACATAATATATGATCTATTTTTGAGAAGGATCCATGTGCTGCTGAGAAAAAAGTGTAACTGCTTGATGTTGGGTGGTATATTCTATATATGGTTTTGTTTTGTGATAGGTTTAGGGTTAGGCCTAGAGTTAGCATTAGCATTATGGTATCATTAGGGTAATTTATAGGGTTAGACCTGGCGTTAGCGCTAGGGTTATGGTTAGGAATAGGGCTAGAGTTAGTATTAGGTTCAGGGTTAGGGTGAAGGTTAGAGTTAGGATTAGGTTTCAGAAATGTTTTATGGTTTGAGCTACAGTTGGTGCTAAGGTAAGTTTAGTGCTAGGGTTATGGGCATGGTTAGTATTAGGATTAGTGTTAGGGTTAGGACTAGGGTTATCATTAGGGTTAGGGTAATAGATTTAGATCTCAGGTTAGAGTTACAGATTAGTTTATGTTAGAGTTAGGGTTAGGTATAGGGTTAGGTTAGGATTTGAGCTAGCGTAGGTTAGGTTTAGGGTTAGGTTCACTGCAAGTTCTAGGGATACGTTTATATTTATGTTTAGGTTATGTTTAGCTTTAGGTCTGGAGTTATCATTAGGTAAAGTTTAGGGTTAGGGTAATGGGTAGGGTTTGAGCTAGTGTTATGTCTAGGGTTCAGGTTAGGATTAGGGCTAGCGTTAGGATAGGGTTAGGCCTTCGGTTAGAATTAGGTTTTGCTTAAGTTTAAGGGTTAGGGATTGAGGTAGGGTTAGGGATGGAGTGAGGGTTATGGTTGCAGTCAGGGCAAGGGTAGGGTTAGGATTAGGGTTAGGTCTAGGGTTAGCATTAGGTTTAGTGTTATGGTTAAGTTTGTGGATATAGTTAGGACTAGGGTTTGTGCTATGGTTAAGGTTAGCATTAGGTGTAGGGTTTGAGTGAGAATTTGGTTTTGGGCTAGGGTTATGTTTATGGTAAGGTTAAGGGTTTGAGCTAGGTTTAGAGCTAGAATGAGGGTTAGGGTTAGGTTTAGGGCTAGTTTTAGGGTTCAACTTATGCTTAGGGTTAGGTTCAGGGCTACAATTAGGGCTAGGTTTTGTGTGAGGTTTAGGGCTAGTGTTAGGTGTGTTAGTAATTTAAGAGCTAGAGTTATGGTTATGGCTAGCTTTAGGATTTTTCTAGTGTTAGGGTTAGTTGTGGGGTTAGGATAAGGATTAGAGTTAGGGTTTTTGTTAGGGTAAGTGTCAGGGTTCAGGTTAGGATTAGGTTTAGGGTTATTCCAGATCGTGGACTAGGGATAGGTCTAGAGGTAGGGTTAGTGTTTGGATTAGGTTAAGGGTTATTGTTAGTGCTAAGGCTATTGTTATGGCTATATTTAGAGTTAGGTTTAATTCTAGGGCTGGTGTTGGTGTTAAGTTTAGGTACAACATTACTGGTAGGGCTAGTGTTATGTTTTGGATAAGGGTTAGGGTCAGTTTTAAACCTAGCTTTTGTGTTAGATTCAGAATAAGGGTCAGAGTTAGGGTTAGGGTTTCGGTTAAGTTTAGATCTAGAATGAGGGCTAGGGTTATGTCTAGTAATAAAGTTAGGGTTTGGAGTATGGTTAAGATTAGGGTTAGGACTAGGGTAGCAATAGGGTGAGGGTTTGTCTTAGGGTAAGGGATAGGTTTAGATCTAGGGTTAAGACTAGGGATAGGGTTAGGGTTAAAGCTAGGGTTAGGCCTTGGATTAGGGCTAGGTTTTGTGTTAGGTTTAGGGGTATGGCTAATGTAAGAACTGGCATTACAATTAGGGCTAGTTTAGGGTTAGGTTTAGGGCTACGTGTAGTGTTAGGATTAGGTTTAGGGATAGGGTGACGTATAGAACTAGGGTCAGTGTTAGGGTCAGAGTCGGGGTTAATATTAGTTCTAAGGTTAGGGTTAGGACTTATATTAGGGCTACTCTTAGGGCTAGGTGTAGGTTTAGGCTATGGTTTATGATAAGGGTTAGTGTCAGTGCTCTGGGTCGGTTTTGCTTGAGTGCTAGGGCTAGGGTTAGGTCTTGTTTTCAAATTAGCGTTAGGGATAAAGCTAGTGATAGGGTATGGTTTAGGTTTATGGTTAGGGTTAGATTTAGAGTTAGGGTTAAATCTAGGTTATGGCTAGGGTTTGGGCTAGGGTTTGTGTTATCATAGCCTATCTAGGGATAGGGCTATGGCGAGAGGATTATGGTTAGAGATAGTTTTAGGGTTAGGGTTATGGCTAGGTATAGTGTAAGGGTTAGGTTAAGATTTAGGGTAAGGTTTAGAGCTGGGGCATTATTAGGGAAAAGTACAGGATTCCGGGTTGGATTAGGTTAATGTTTAAAGTTAGGGCTCAAATTAGCATTAGAATTAGTGTTAGGATTAGGTTTATGGATGTGGTTAGGTTTAGGGTTCAGGTTACTTTTAGTGTAATGGATAGGCTTAGGGTTAGGAATAGGGTTAGGGTTATCCGAGGGTTAGCATTACGGTTAGGGTCAGGGTTAAGGTAATGATAGGATTAGAGCTAGGTTGATGGCTAGGGTTATTGTTAGGATTAGGGCTAGGGTTACTGTTAGGTTTTGGGTTATTTCAAGGGTTAGGGTTAGCATTAGATTCAGGGTAAGTGTTAGATCTAGGGTTACAGTTATTGTTAGTGTTAAAGCTAGTGTTAGGGCTCTGATCAGGATAGGTTTTGGGTTATGGTACTGCTAGGGTTAGGGCTACAGGTAATGTGTGAACTAGGGTTACGATTAGGTCTAGTTTTAGGGTTATGGTTAGGGCTAGGTCTAGTGTTTGTGTTTAGTTTAGGTTTTGTATGATGATTAGAGCTAGATTTAGTGTAGGGTCAGAGTAAGGGTCAGGGTTTGTTTTAGGGTCAGGGATAGAACTCAAATTAGAGCTAGGTTTAGGGCTAGGTGTAGGCTTAGGGATTGGTTTAGGTTGAATGTTAGGATTAGCGCTATGGCTCTGTTTTGTTGTAGGTCTTGGGCTAGGTTAGGGCTAGTTTTAGGATTAGTGTTAGTGTTACAGCTTTGTTAGTGAGAGATTTAGGCTTAGGTTTAGGGTTACATTTAGAGTTAGTATTGGATGTAGGATTAGGGCTAGGGCTTGGGTTAGGGCTAAGGTTTGTGCAAGTTTTAGGGTTATGGTTAGGATTGGGGATAGAACTAGAAATAGGACTAGAGTGAGAGAGTTAGTCTTAGGGATAGGATTAGGTTAGGTTTAGGGCTAAATTAGGGCTAGGATTAGGTCTAGGCTTTTTCTAGTTTTAGGCCTAGTTTAGGCTTAGGTTTAGGTTTAGGGATAGGGTTAGGTTTAGGGGAAGGGATGGGATTATAGCTAGTGTTAGGGCTAGGTCGAAGGTTAGAATAATGGTTAGGGCTAGGATTAAGTTTTGGCTTAGTGATAAGGCTAGGTTTAGGGCGAGAATGAGGGCTAGGGTTTGTTTTAGAGTTATGGCAAGAATTAGGGCTAGGGCTAGTGTCAGATCTAGGGTTAAGGTTAGGGATAGATTTAGAATTAGATTTATGACTAAGTCTAGGATAAGGGTTATATTTAGAGCTGGGGTTATGATTAGGGTTAGAATCAGGTTTTGGTTTTGATTTAGGATAGGGTTTAGGATTAAGGCTCAAATTAGCATTAGGGATAGGGATATGGTATGATAGGTTTAGGTATAGGGTTCAGGTTAGGTGTAGGGTAATAGATAGGTTTAGAAGTAGTGAAAGTGTTAGGTTTATTCTAGGGTTAGCATTAGAGTAAGGGTTATGTTTTGGGTAATGGAGAGGGTTAGGACTAGGGTTAGGGCAAGGGTTATGGTTAGTATTAGGGCGTCAGTTAAGGTTAGGGTTAGGGTTAGGCCCAGGGATAGCATTAGATTTAGGTTTAGGGTGTGGTTTAGTGTTTGAGCTAGGGTTAGCACTAGGGCGAATTTAGGTTTAGGGTTACGCCTAGGTTATAGTTGCAAGTAGGCTCAAGGTTTGTGTTAGGATTAGGGCTAGGGTTATCATTAGGTTTAGGGTATTGGATAGGGTTTGATGTCGGGTTAGGGTTAAGGTTAGTATTAGATTTCGGCTTTAGGGTAGTGTTAGGGATAGGTGTAGGTTTAGGTTTAGTGTAATGGTTAGGGTTTGAGCTAGAGTCAGGTCTATGACAAGGTTTAGGTTTATGACTATGTCTAGGGTTAGGGGCAGGCTAGATTTAGGGTTAGGGCTAGGGTTATCATTAGGGTAGGGTTAGGGTTAGGGTAATGGGTAGGGGTAGAGCTAGACTTATGGCTAGGGTTAAGGTTAGGATTAGGGCTAGGGTTAAGATTAGGGTTAGGTTTAGGCCAAGGGTTAGTATTAGCATTAGGTTATAGTTAACGTTTAGGGATTGAGCTAAGATTTGCACTAGGATGAGGTATAGGGTTAGAGTCAGGTTTAGGGTTAGGGCTAGGGTTAGCATTAGGGTTATGGTTATGGTTAGGGTAATGTATAGAGTTAGAGGTAGGCTTTTGCTTATGGTTATGGCTAGTTTTAGCATTAGTGATATGGCTAGGTCTAGTTTAATGTTAGGTTTTCAGTTAGAAAAAGGTTTCAAGCTAGGGTTTGTGTTAGGGTAAGTGTCAGTGTTTGGGTTAAGGTTCCGCTTATGATTAGGTCCAACATTAGGACTAGGTTAGGTCTAGGGATACAGTTAGTGTTTGGGTTAGGTTAAGGGTTATTGTTAGGGCTAGGGCTAGGTTTTTGTGCAGGGCTAGGACTAGAGTTATCGCTAGATGAAGGATTAGGTGTAGATCTAGGTCTAGTGTTAGGTTTAGGTATAGGTATAGGTATAGTGTTACAGGTTGCACCAATGTTAGGGGTCAATTTACAGTTAGGGTCAGATTTAGACCTATGGTTAGTATTAGGGTCAGAATACTAGTCAGGGTTAGATTTAGGGTTTTGGATAGGGATAGAGCTAGATTGAGAGCTAGTGTTAGGACTAGTAATAGAGTTAGGTTTTGGGTTAGGCTAAGGATTCAGTTAATACTAGGTAGCTTTAAGGTTAGAGTTTGGCTTAGGGTAAGGGACAGGGTTAGTGCTAGGGTTAGGGCTAGGCTTAGTGTGAGGGTTAGGGTTAAAGCTAGGGTTAGAGTTAAAACTAGTGTTAGGGCTCAGATTAGTGCTAGTTTTGTGTTAGCTTTAGGTCTACAGTTAATGTAAGAACTAGGGTTACAATTGGGACTAGTTTTAGGGTTATGGTTACGTCTACGTCTAGTATTAGGTTACCTTTAATGTTAGGGTTATGTTTAGGATAATGGATAGGTTAGGGTTAGGGAATGGGTTAGGGTTAGGCTGAGGGTTAGCATTAGGGTTAGGGTTAGGGTATTGAAGAGGGTTAGAGTAAGGTTAGGGCTAGGGTTTTTGTTAGGGTTAGGGCTAGGGTTAGGGTTAGGTTTTGGGTTAGTGTAAGGATTAAAGTTAGGTTTAGGTTTAGGGTAAGGGTTAGAGCTACATTTAGGGATAGAAATAGGGTTAAAGCTAGAGTTTGGGCTCAGATTAGGGTTAGGTTTTGTGTTTTGTTAGGGCTAGTGTTAGTGATATGGCTAACGTAAGAACTAGCGTTATGATTGGGGTTAATTTCAGGGTTACAGTTAGGACTAACTCTAGTTTTAGGATTAGGTTTATGTTTAGGGTGATGTTTTGAGCTACAATTAGTTTTAGGTTGAGAGTCAGGTTCAGGGTTAGTTTTAGGTTAGGGCTAGGACTTGAATTAGGGGTAGGCTTAGGGCTAGATGTAGGGTTACAATTTGGTTTAAGTTAAGGATTAGGGTTAGTGCTATAGCTTGGTTTTGTTTTAGGGCTAAGGCTAAGGTTATGATAAGGGATAGGGTTAGAACTAGTAATAGGGCTAGGCAAGAATTGGATTTAGTCTTAAGGCTAGGTTAGGATTAGGGTTAGGGCTAAACTAGGCCTAGGAATAGGTCTAGGATTAGTGTTAGGGTTAGGCCTAATTTTAGGGCTATGTTTAGGGTTATGTTTAGGGGAATAGATGGGCTTATAACTAGTTTTAGAGCTATTGCAATGATTAGAATTAGGTTTAGAGATAGGGTTAGGATTGGGTTAGGATTAAGGCTAGATTTGGTGTTATGATGAGGGCTAGGGCTTTTGTTAGGTTAAGGGCAAATTTTAGGGATAGGGTAATGTCAGCTTTAGGGTTATGGCTAGGGGTAGTTATAGGATTAGATTCATGGGTAGGTCTAGTATAAGGGCTAGGTTTAGGGTAAGGATCAAGTTTAGAATTAGGTGTTATTTTAAGGTCAGCTTCAGGTTTCGTTTTGGGTTAGGTTAAGTTTTAGGGTTAGGGCTAAATTAGGCTTTGGGTTAGAGTTAGGTTTAGGGAAATGGATAGGTTTAAGTTTAGGATTCAGGTTAAGGTTAGGATAATGGGTATGGTTAGGGTTAGTTATAGGGTTAGGGTTAGGCCTAGGGTTAGCTAGCATTAGTGTTTGGGTTAGGTTTAGGATATAGGTTAGGTTTTGAGCTAGGGTTAGTGCTAGGGTGAGAGTTAGGTTTAGTGTTATGTGTAGGGTTAGATTTACAGTTAAGGTTAGGGTTAGAGTTAGGGTTAGGGATAAAGTTACCGTTAAAGTTAGGTTAATGGATAGGATTAGGTGTCAAGTTAGGGTTGGGGTAGTTTTATGTTTAGGGTTAGTGTTAGGGTTTGGGCTAGGGTTAGTTAGTGTATAGTTTAGGATTTGATCTAGTGTTAGGGCTATGATGAGGGTTAGGTTTGGGGTTAGGTCTAGAATTAGGTTTACATTTTTAGCTAGAGCTAGGGTTATCATTAGGTTTAGGGTTAGGTTTATTGTAATGGATAATTATAGAGATAGTATTAGGCTAGTGTTAACATTATGATTAGGGCTATGGTTAACGTTAGCTTTAGGGATAGGGCTAGCATTATGTTTAGAGTAAGGGTTACGGTTTTATCTAGGTTTAGGTCTAAGATGAGGGTTAGGATTAGCGTGAGGGAAACAATTAGGGTTAGGGTTATGCTTAGTGCTAGGTTTAGGCCTAGGATTAGGGCTAGATTTTGTGTTAGGTTTAAAGCTAGTGTTAGGGATGTGGGTATATAAGGACTAAGGTTATGCCTAGGTCTAATGCTAGGTTTATGTTTTGTTTAGGTTCAGTTTTAAAGTTAAGTTAGTGTTTGTGTCAGGGTCTGTATTTGGATTAGGATTAGGGTTAGGGATAGTGTCTAAATTAGGATTGGTTTGGTCTAGATGTAGGGTTAGTGTTTGGGTTAGGTAAAGGGTTATCATTAGGGCTAGGGCTAGGTTTCTGTTTCGGATGTGGGTGAGAGATATGGCTAGATATAGGATTAGGTTTATGTCTAGGGCTAGTGTTAGTGTTAGGTTTAGGTATAGGATTATGGGTAGGGCTAATGTTAGAGTTTGGTTTATGGTTAGGGTCAGGGTTAGGGTTAGTGTTTGGGTTATGGTTATAACTAGAAAGATGGCTAGGATTTGGACTAGTAATAAAGTTAGGATTTGTGTTAGGCTAAGGATTAGCGTTACGACTAGGGTTAGCATTAATGTAAGGGTTTGGCTTAGGATAAGGGATAGGATTAGTGCTAGGGTTAGGGTTAGGGCTAGTGTTAGGGGTAGATTTAGGTATAGGTTTATTGCTAGTGCTAGTGTTAGGGTTCGGTTTAAGGTTAGGGTCAGGTTTAGACCTATGGTTACCGTTAGGGTCAGAATAAGTGTCAGGTTTGGGTTATGGTTAGCGCTAGAATGAGGGCAGAGATTAGGACTACTAACAGGATTAGGGTTTGGGTTAAAGTAAGGATTAGGGTTAAGACTAGTGTTTCCATTAGGGTTAGGGTTAACTTAGGGTAAGGGATAAGGTTAGATCTAGGGTTAGGGATATGTTTAGGGTTAGTGTTAGGGCTAGTGTTAGAATTAGTGTAAGGGTTAAAGCTAAGGTTAGGTCTCAGTTTAGAGCTAGGTTTTGGTTAGAGTTAGGGCTAGGCTTAAAATTACAGCCAATGTATGGACTAGTTGTACAATTTGGGCTAGTTATAGGATTAGGTTTAGGACTAGGTCTAGTGTTAGGTTAAACTAACTGGAAAACTGACCCTGGAAATAATACTAAATTTAACACTATGCATAGCCCTAACCCTAACTCACAACCTAAATCTAACCATAAACCTAAACATAACCATAGCCCTAATCCTAACCCTAAACCAAAATCTCACTCTAACCCTAACCCTATATCTAACCCTATCCATTACCATAACCCTAACCCTAACCTTAATGATAACCCTAGCTCTAAAACTAACTCTACCATATTCCTATCCCTAGACCTAACCCTAAAACTAACCCTCTCCCTAGCCATAACCCTAGTTCAAAACCGAACCCTTACACTAATCATAACCCTAAACCTAACCCTAGTTCTAAACCTAATCCTAACCAAACTCAAGAGCTAATCCCAACATTTACCCTAGTTCTAACCTAAGTTCTAATCTGACCCACTACCATAACCATAACCCTTACCCTAATGCTAACCCTAAGCCGAACTGTAACCCTAATGCTAATGCTAACCCTATCAATTACTCTAAAAGTAACCTGAACCCTAAACTAAACGCTATCATTACCCTAACTCTAACCTTACTTCTAATTCAAGCCCTAAACCTAAATCCTAACTTAAACAAAACCTTAACCTTGGCCCTAACGTTAAAATTTCCCCTAGCTCTAAACCTGACCCTTAAGCTAAGCCTAACCTTACACTAAATGTAGACCAATACTTAACCCTAAAATTATCTTTAACCATAACCCTAGACCTGATATTAGCCCTAGCCCTATTCCTAGCCCTAAAGCTAAAAAAAAAAAAAAAAAAAAAAAAAAACACTAGTCCTCATCCTAGCCCTAAACCTCGCTTTAATCATAACCCTAACTTTAGGACTAGCCCTATCCCTTCTTTAACCTCTAAACCTAGCTATAATGCCATCCCTTATCCTAAACATAAACCTAACCATAACCCTATTGCTAGGCCTAAACTGAACACTAACTCTAGCCCTTATCCTGGCCTTAACCCTTATCCAAACCATAACCCTAATCCTAGCCCTAAAACAAACTCTAACTCTCACACTAGCCCTATTCCTACTTCTAACCCTATCCCTTACCGTAACTCTAAACCTAGCCCTAACCCTAGCCCTAACACTTGCCCTATCCTTAGTCCTAGCCTAACCCTAGATCTAAGCCTAACTCTAAATATAACCATAACCATAAGCCTAAGCCTAACACTAACAGTAGACTTAACCCTAATACTCATCATAAAACTAGTGCTAACCCTAACTCTAGAACTCAAACAAAATCAAACAATAGATCTAACCCTAAATCGTAACTTAAAACAAACCCTGAATTACACCTAGAACAAATCCTAGCCATAATTCAAGTCCTAACTCTAATCTTAAAACTAACCCTGACCCTGACTTATACCCTAACATTCACCCTAGCTCTGAAACACCACTCTTACATTAAACCAAACCCTAACAGTAAACCTAGCCCTAATTTGAGTCCTCATCCTAAAACTAAACCTGTCCCTGACTCCTACTAACAATAACCCTAGCTCTAAATTCATCCTAACCTTAAACCTAACTATAAAAAATAATCTTAAACACTAACCGTAAATCTAACTAAATTGTAATCCTGATTCTTACATTATTCATTGCCCTAACCGTAGCCCTAATGCTAACACAAAAACTAGCCATAATCTGATCCCTAAACCTAGCTTTAACACTAACCCTAATCCTAAAACTATCCCTAACACTAGATCTAACTCTATCCCTAAACCTAAGCAAAACCCTCACCCTAATGGTAACCCTTGACCTATCCCTAATCCTTTAGCTAATCAAAACCCTAACCCTATTAATAGTCCTAAACATAGCCCTCATTCTAGCTCTAACCTATCCCAAACCCTAACCCTAACCCTGACCCTTATTCTGACCATAACCCTAACCCTAGTTATAAACCTTATTCTAACCCTAACCCTAAACCTAAACCTAGCCCTACCACTAACCCTAGATCTAACCATAACTCCCAATCTAACCCCAACCCTAACACTAAACCTCACACTAAATCTAGTCGTAGCACTAACGCTAATCCTAAAACTAGCCCTAACGTAGTCCTAGCCTTAAAAAATCGAGCTATACCCCTAACTCTAACCCTTATCCTAAACCAAAACCTAACTCATACCTAGCCCTAACCCTAGCCCTAATTCAACTCCTACCCTAACCCTAAAACTAACCTTGACCCTGATTCTGACCCTAACACTAAGTATAGCTCTCTGATCACCCTAAAATTATACCTAATCCTAAAACTACACCTACCCCAACCCTAACCATAAAAGTAGCCCTAATCACAACCCTAGTTTTTACATTAGTCGTAGCTCTAATCCTAGCCAAACCTAAGGTTAGTGTTAGGGCTAAGCCTAATATAGGGCTAGGCCTAACCTGAAACCTAGCACTAATCTGAGCCCTACACCTGTTTTAATCCTAACCCTAACCAGAGCCCTAACCATTACCCTAAACCTAACCGTAACACTAAAGCTTGCCCTAACCCTAAACCTAACCCTAGCCTTAATCCTAACCATAATCCTAGCTGTAACCCTATCAATTACCCTAACCATAACCCTAACCCTAATGCTAATGTTAGGATAACCCTAATACTATCTCTAACCCTAACTTTGTCCATTGCCCTAAACCTAAACCTAACCATAAACATTACCCTAACCTTAATACTAACCCTAATGCTAATGAAAGCCCTGATCCTAAACCTTAACCTAATGAAAACCTTAATCATGACAGTGACCCTAATAATAACCGTATCTCCAAACCTGACCCTAACCCTCAACCTAAAACTTACACTAGAACTAACCATAAACCTAACCCTAAAACTAACCCTAATAATAAACCTAGACTTGACATTAGCCCTAGCACTAATAGTAACCCTAACCCTAACACAAATCCAAACCCTAATCATAGCCCTAAACCTAGACCTAATCCTAGCCCTAAACCTAGCCTTCATACTAACCCTGACCCTAACCCTAGCTCTAACCCTATTTTGTACCTCTCCCTAAACCTAGTTATAACATCATACCTTACACTAATCCTAACCCTCAACCTAGCCCTAAACATAGGCCTAGCCCTAACACTAACCCTAGCACAAACTTAGTCCTAAACCTAACCCTAACTGTAACCCTAACCCTAACTCTCACCCTAGCACTAACCCTAGTTCTAAATCTATCACTTACCATAACACAAACCATAGCTCTAACCCTAGCCCTAAACCTGTTCCTACTTTCGCCCTAGCCCTTTACCTAGACCTAACCCTAACCTCAATCAAACCCTAATCCTAACCTAAACCTCACCCCAACACTAGCCGTAACCCTAATGCTAATTGGAAAACTAGCCCTAACCCTAGCCCTAGCACTCAAACAAAACCGAGTCATAGGCTTAACACTAATTCTTAACCTAAACTAAAACCTAAGCTTATACCTAGCCCTAACCCTAGCCCTAATTTGAATCCTAACCCTAACTCTAGAACTTACTCTGACCCTGACTCAGACCCTAACAATAAACCTAGCTCTAAACATCACACTAACATTACACTTAACCCAAACACTAGCTCTACCCCTAACCCTAAAACTAGCCCTAATTGGAACACCAGTTCTTACATTAGCCATAGATCTGTGCTAACAGAAAAGCTAGCTCTAATCTGAGACCTAAACCTAGGTTTAGACCTAACCCTAAACAAAACCTAGAACTATACCTAACCCTAGCTCTAAACCTATCCCTTACCCTAAGCCAAATCTTCACCCTAATGCTACCCTAATCCTAACTTTAATCCTTAGCCTACCCTAACCCTAGCCCTCATTCTAGCTCTAAACTTAACCCCAATCCTAACCCTAACCCTGACCCTTAATCTGACCCTAACTCTAACCCTATGATTTATCGTGACCTTAACCCTAAACTGAACCCTAACACTAGCCCTATGGGTAACCCTATACCTAAACCTAACCCTAACACTCGACCTAAACAAAAACTTAATCCAAAATCTAGCCATAACATTAGCTCTAGACCTAAACAAAAACCTAGCCTTAGCCCTCACAACAACCGTTAACCTAACCCAAACACTACCTCTACCTCTAGACCTAAAACTAGTCCTAATTCTGGACATAACACTAACACAAACACTGTCCCTTTCTGTAACAGAAATCCTAGCTCTAAACTTTATGCTAACCCAAAATCTATCTATAATACTAAATATAGACCTAGCCATAACCCTAACTCTAGGTCTTACATTACATATAGCCCTAATGTTAGCTCAAAACCTATCTCTAAGCATAACCCTAACCCTAACCCTAGACCTAACCATAACCCTAACCCTTGTCTTAACCCTAACACTAGCTCAAACACTAACCCTTGCCCAAATATAAATCTAGACCTAACCCTAACCCTAACCCTAGTCCTAATTCTAACCGTAACCAAGGCCAAACCCTAGTTCTAACTCTATACATTACCCTAAATATAACCCTAACCCTAATGATAAGCCTAGCTCTAACTTAAGCCTAACCCTAAACCTAGATGTCACACTAAACTTAACCATTGCCCTAGCCCTAAACATAGCTCAAACCCCAAAACTTACCTTAAACCTAACCCTAACACTAACCCTAGGCTTAAACCTAACCCTAACCATAGCCCTAATTCTAACCCAAACCCTAGCCCTAAACCTATCCATTACCCTAAACATAAGTCTAATCAAAATGCTAACCCCTAAGCCTAACTCTGAACCTATCTCTAACAACAAACCTATCCATTTCCTAATAATAACCTGAACACTAAACTTAACCTTATTAATTCTTCTAACCCAATCCCTAACCCTAATGCTAAATCAAGCCCTAAACCTAAACCATAACCTAAACCAAACCCTAAACAATACACTTACCCTAAGAGTACACGTAGCTTTAAACCGGACCTTTTCACAAAACCTAACCCTTACATAGACCTAGCCATAAACCTAACCTTAACATTATCCCTAAGCATAACACTACCTGACATTAGCCATAGACCTAATTCTTGCCCTAAACCTAACACAAACCCAAGTCCTCATCCTAGCCCTAAAGCAGACTTAATCCTAACTTGAACCCTAACCCTAGCCCAATCCCTAATTTCAACCCTCGCCCTAGTTCTGAACCTACGTATAACCACATCCCTGACCCTAACTCTAATCCTAACCCTAACCGTAACCCTAACCCTAACCTTAATCCAGCACTAACATTAAAGCTAACTGTAACCCTAACCCTAACACTAACCCTAGCTCTAATCCTAGCCCTAATTTAGTGCTAATTGTAATCCTAACTCTAACCCTACCCCTAAGACTAACTCTAACCCTTGTACTAGACCTATTTCTAGTACTAACTCTATCTGTAAAAATAACTCTAACACTAGCCCTAACCTAACCCCTAAATCTAGCCCAACTCCTAACCCTAGATCTAAACATAACTCTAACTATAACCCTAACCCTAAGCCTGAACCTCACCCTACCAATAGCCCTAACTCTATTGCTAATCATAAAACTAGTTCTAAACCAAGCTGTAGCTCTAAAACAAAACTGAGCCCTCGCCCTAACCCTAACATTAACCTAACAGTAAACTCAGGTCTGACATTAGACCTAGCCCTAATTCTTGCCCTAACTCTAACACAAAACCTAACCCTACACCGACCCATAACTCTAGCCTTATTTCTAGTGTTATCTCTAACCCTAAAACTAACACTGACCTTGAATCTGACCATAACATTAACCCTATTTCAAATCATCACTCTAATCATAACCTAACCCTAACACTAGACCTAGCCCTAACCCTAACCCTAAAACTAGCCCTAATCATAACCCTAGTTCTTACATTAGCCATATCCCTACCCTAACCCAAACCTAATCTAAATCCTAGCCCTAACCCAAACCCGAACACTAGCTTTAACCCTAACCTACTCTAAACCTAATCCTAACCCTAGCCTATATCCTATCCATACTCCTAGCACTAATTCTAGCTCTAATCTGATCTATTACCTTAACCCTAACCCTAACCCTAATACTAATCCTAGGATAACCCTAACTCTATCCAAAACCCTAACCCTATTCATTACTATAAACCTAAACTGAACCCTAAACCTAACCATATCCATTATCCTAACCGTAAACATAATCCTAACCTAATTTGAGCCCTAACCATAAATCTTAACCTAAACAAACCCTAAACATTACCCTGACCCTAATAATACCCCTATCTCCAAAAGTGAACCTAACCCTCAACCTAAACCTTTCACTATACATAGCCATAAACCTAACCCTGAAATTATCACTAACCAGAACCATAGACCTAACATTAGCCCAAGCCCTAATGTTAGCCCTAGCCCTAATTTTAGCCCTTATGCTTAAAAAAAAGCCCTAAACCTGGCCCTAAACCTAACCTTAATCTGAACCCTAACCCTAACACTATGCCTAACCCTAAAGTGAATCCTCACCCTAGCCCTTAACCTAGCTATAATATTGTACCGTACCCTAACCCCAATTCTAACCCTGTCCTAAACCAAGGCCTAGCCCTAATACTAAACCTAGCTGTAATCCTAAACCTAATTTAGCCCTAACCCTAAATCTAATCATATCCCTAGCCCTAAGACTAACTCTAAATCTTGCCCTAGCCCTATCCCTAGTTCTAACATTATCCCTTACTATGACTCAAAGCGTAGCCCTAACCTTAGCCACAAACATAGCCCTAGCCCTAAAACTAGATCTAACCCTCACTCTAAATCTAACCCGAACCTAAAACCTAAACCTCACCCTAACACTAGCCCTAATCCTAATGCTAATTTGAAAACTATCCCTCACTATTGCCATAGCATTTAAGCAAAACTGAGCTACAGCTCTAATCCTAAACCTTAACCTAAACCAAACCATAACACTATGCCTAGCCTTTACCCTAGCCCTAATTTGAGTACTAAACCTAATTGTACAACTAGTAATGACCCTGACTCTGATCCTATAACTAACCTTAGCTCTAAACATCACCCTAACCCTAAACCTAACCCAAACACTAATCTTAGCCCTAAACCTAATCCTAAAACTAGCCCTAATCATAATGCCAGGTCTTACATTAGCAATAGCCCTAACACTAACATAAAACCTAGCCTTAATCTGAACCCTAACCCTAGCTTTAACCTTAATGCTAACACTAACACTAACCCTAACAATAGCTCTAACTATCCCTTACCCTATGCCAATCCTCACCCTAATGCTACCTTAGTCGTAACCCTAATCCTTAGCCTACCCCAAACCCTAACTCTATTACTAGTTCTAAACCTAGGCCTCATTCTATCTCTAACCCTAACCCAAACCCTAAGCCTATCCCTGACCCTTATTCTGAACCTAAACTAATCCTAGGTCTAAGCCTGACCCTAACACTAAACCAAACAGTAACATTAGCCCTTTGGGAAAATCTATACCTAAACCTAACCATATCATTAACATTAAAACTAAACTTATTCCTAAATATAGCCATAACTCTATCCATAGCCCTAAACAAAAACCTAGCTCCAGCACTAACATTAACCATTAGTCTAACGCAATGATTAACAATACCCCTAGAACTAACCCTAGTAAAATTGTGCTCCTAACCGTATATTCAATGCTAACCTGAACACCGCCCCTTACCCTAACACAAAACCTATCTCTAAACCTTATTCTAACCCAAAACTGCCTAACACTAGACCTATCCATAACCCTAACCTTAAAACTAGCCATACCCATAATCCTAGTTCTTATGTTACCCATAGTCCTAACACTAGCCATAAACCTCCCTCAAAAACTTAGCCCTAAATGTAGCACTAAAACTAGCTTTAAACCTAATCCTAACCTTAGCCCTAGCCCTAACACTCACACTTGCCTAGCCCTAACCTTAGCTCAAACTCTAACTCTTACCCTAAATGGAACCCTAACCATAGCCCTAACTCTAACCCTAACCCTAAACCTTCCCCTAATCCTAACTGTAACCATAGCACAAATCCTACCTCAAATTCTATCCATTACCTTAAAAATAACCCTAACACTAATGCTAACCATAGCCCTAACTCTAACTTTAATTCCAACCATAGCCCTGACTGTAACTCTAAACCTCGCCCTAGCCCTAACCATAAACACTTAACCTAAACCTGACCCTAACACTAACCCTAGGCCTAACCCTAACCCTAGTCCTAATCCTAACTTTAACCCAATCCCTAACACTAGCACTAACTCTATCCATTACCCTACACATAAGCCTATCCCAAATGATAACCCTAGGCCTAAACCTAGCATTATCCCTAAAACTAACTCTATACATTACTCTATACTTAACCTGAACCCTAAACCTAATCCTATTCATTACTCTAACTCTAACCCTAATGCTAATTTGAGCCCTAAACCTTAACCTAGAGTAAACCCTATCCTGGAATTTGACCCTAATAATACACCCAGTTCTAAACCTGATCCTTACCCTAAACCTAACACTTACACTAGACCTAGTCATAAACCTAACCATAACCATAACCCTACACCTGACATTAGTCCTAGCCCTAATTCTAGCCCTTACCCTAACACAAAACCTAGCCCTCATCCTAGCCCTAAACCGAGACTTAATCCTAATCCAAACCATCACAGTGGCTCAATCCCTAACTTTAACCCTCTACCGAGCCCTGAACCTAACTGTAAGCCCTTCACATCCCCTAAAACTAACCCTAACCCTAACCATTACACAAACACAAACCCTAGACTTAACCATAGGCCTAACACTAACTCTAGCGCAAATCATAGCCCTAATTTAGCCTTAACCCTAACCCAACCCTAACTCTAGTCCTAAGACGAACTCACTCTCACACTAGGCCTCATTTTATGGCTAATCCTATCTATTACCTTAGCCCTAACCTTAGCCCTCATCGTAGCCATAGCCCTCACCCTAGATCTAACCATAACTCTAAATCTAACCCTAAACTTAAGCCTAAACCTCACCCTAACACTAGCCCTGTTACCATTGCTAATCCGAAAACTAGCCCTAACCCTAGTCCTAGCCCTAAAACAAAACCGAGTCATTGCTCTAACACTAAACTTAACTTAAACCAAACCCTAATCCTACAACTAGCCATAAACCTAGCTCTAATTCAGTACCTAGGCCTAAAACTAAACATAGCTCTAAATATCACCCTAAACATAAAGCTAATGCTGACATTAGACCACCCCAAATCCCATCCCTAAACTAACCCTAATCGTAAACATAGTTGTTACATTGGCCTTAGCCCTAACTCTAGCCTTAACCCTAACACAAAATAGCCCTAATCTGAGACCTAACACTAGATTTAACCCTAAACCTAACCCTAATACTAGTCCTAAACCTAACCCTAACTCTAGCCCTAATCGTATCCCTTACCCTAAGCCAAACCCTATCCATAATGCTAAACCTAGTCCTAATCCTAATCCTTAGTCTAACCCTATTTCTAGTCCTAACACAATCACTCATTATAGCTCTAATTCTAACCCCAAACCTAATTCTAACCTTCACACTTATACTGACACTAACAATTATTATAGGTCTAAACCTGAACTTAACCCTAAACTGAACCCTGAAACAAGCCTTATAGTAACCTTATACCTAAATTTCACCCTAACCCTAGCCCTAAACCTAAACCAAATCCTAAATCTAGCAATAACTCTAGCCCTAGATCTAAACAAAACTTAGTCCTAGCCCTAACAACAACCCTTAACCTAAAACAAACACTAACACTACACCTAAACATAAACTTGTCCTAAGTCTCGCTTTCACCCTAACCCTAACTCTAACTTGAACACTGACCTTGCCTTAACAGTAAACCTATCTCTAAACAGGAGCCTAACCAACATCTAAACCTAACAATAGACCTAGCCATAACTCTAACCCTAATACTAGCCCTAATCATAACCCTAGCTCTTATATTACCCATAGCCCTAACCCTAGGCCTAAACCTAACACAAAACCTAGATCTTATCCTAGGCCTTAACCTAGCCTTAGGTGTAACCATAAAACAAACCATAGCCCCAACCAAACCCTAACAATCGCCTTACTCCTCACCCTGGCTCAAAACCTAACCCTTACCCTAAATCCAACCCTAAACCTAGCCCTAAACCTAACCTTAATTTTAGCACTAAACCTAGCTCTAAAGATAACCATTGCCCTAAACATAACCATAACTCTATTGATAAACCTAGGCCTAACCCTAACCCTAAGCCTAACCAGAAAACTAATCCTAGACCAAACCCTAAACCTCAACCTCAGAATAGACCAACCCTAGATCCAACCCTAACCCTTATCATAAAACTAACCATAAGCATACCCCTAACCCTTAGCCTAAACCTCAATCTAACTCTAAACATAAACCTAAACCTACATCTAATTGTATTGATTACCCTAACCCTAACACTACCCCTAATGATGACCGTAGCCCTAACCCTAACCCTAACCCTAAACGTACTGTAATCTTATCCCTAGACCTTACCCAAACCTAACCCTCACCCTAGCCCTAAACCAAGCTCAAAAACCAAATCTTACACTAAACATAACCCTAACCCTAACCCTAGATCTCACCCTAACCCTAACCCTAACTCAAGACCTTTTTCTAACCATAAACCTATCCCTAAGCTTAGCTCTAACCATATCCATTATCCTAACCATAACCCTGACCCTAATGATAACTCTAGACCTATTGGTAACCCTAAACTTATCAATTACCCTAAACCTAAACTGAACCCTGAACAAAAACCTATCATTACCCTAACCCTGACCCTAAAGCTAATTAGAGCCCTAACCCTAAACTCTAACCTCAAACAAACTCTAACGCTGAAACTTACCCTAATAATTCTCCTTGCTCTAAACATGTCCCTTACCCTAAACCTAACCATTACACTAGATCTAGCCATAAATCATTATAAATCTATTCCCCACCATAACACTAGACCTGACATTAGCACTAGCCCTAATCCTAGCTCTAACCCTAACACAAACCCCAGGGCTTATCCTAGCCCTAAACCTAGCCTTAATCCTAATAACACTAACCTTAGGCCTAACCCTAACATTAACCCTAGCCCTAATCTTACCCCTACTTTTTACCTATCCCTAACCGTAGCCCTAACCCTAGCCTTAAGTCTAACTCTAACTATCACCCTTCCCCATCCATAGTTCTAAACCTATACCTTACTGGAACAATAATCCTAGCCCTAACACTAGCCCTATCCTTAGCCCTAGCCCTAACCTAGATCTAACTCTAACTCTAAATCTAACTTTAACTCTAAGCATAAACCTAAATCTAACCCTAGCCCTAACCTTAATGCTAATCCTAAAACTAGCCCTAATCCTAAAACAAATCCCAGACATAGCGCTAAACCTAACCCTTAACCTAAACAAAACCCTAAACCTAACCCTGAACGTAGCCCTAATTCGAGTTAAAAACTAACCCTGACCCTGAATCCTACCATAACACTAACCCTACCTCTAAAGATCACCCTAACCCTAAACCGAAACCTAACACTAGACCTAGCCCCAACCCTAAACCTAAATTTTGCCTTAAATGTAACCCTGGTACTTACATTGGTCATAACCCTAACCATAGCACTAACTTAACACAAAATCTATCCCTAATTCAAGACCTAATCCAAGCTTTAACACTAACACTAGCCCTAACCCTAGTCCTATTCATAAACATAACACTAGCCCTAACCCTATCTCTAACACTATCTATTGCCATAAATATAAACCTAACACTAATGGTAACCCTAGGCCTAAACCTAACCCTATCCAAAATCCTAACCCTATCCATTACCCTAAACCAAACCAAAACCATAAACCTCACCCTATCATTACCCTTACCCTAGCCTTCATGCTAATTCAAGCCCTAAATTTAAACCATAGCCTATCCCAAACCCTAAACAAAGCTCTGACCCTAATAATACCCCTAGCTCTCAACCTGACTTAAAACTAAACATAACCCTTACACTACGTGTATCCATAAACCTAACCCTAATTCTATCTTTTACCATAACCCTACTTCTGATATTAGTCCTAGCCCTAATTCTAGCCCAACCCTAAAACAAACCCTAGTCCTCATCTTAGCCATAAAACCAGCCTTAGTAATAACCCTAACCCTATCCATAGGCCTAACACTAAGTCTAACACTCACCCAACCTCTAAACTTAGGTATAATGCCAATCCTTACCCTAAACTTAACCCTAACCCTAAACCTAATGCTAGGCCTAAATTGAACAATAACCCTAGCCCTAATTCTATCCCTAATTTAACCCTATCCTTAACCCTAACCTTAGCCCTAAGACTAACTCTAACTTGCCCTTTCCCTAGTTCTAACCCTATCCATTACCGTAACCCTAAACCTAGCCCTAACCCTAGCCATAAACCTTGCCCTGTTCTTATTCCTAGCCATAACCCTACATCTATCCCCAACTATAAATCTAAAAATAACCCTTAGCCTAAACCTAACATAAACACTAGCCCTAATCCTAAGGCTACTCATAAACTAGCCCTAACCCTGACCAAGGAGTATATCAAAACAAGCAATAGCCCTAATACTAAACCTTAACCTAAACCAAATCCTAATACTACACCTATACCTAACCCTAGCCGTAATTAGAGTCCTAACTTTAACTTTGATACTAACCCTGACTCTGACTCATATCCTAACACTCACCCTAGCTCTAAACATCATCCTAACCTTAAACCAAACACTTACAGTAACCCTAGCCATAATTTGAGTCCTAACCTTAACCTTAAAACTAACCCTGACCCTGTCTACTAACCTAACACTAACACTAGCTCTAAATATCACCCTAGCCTTAATCCTAATCCTAACACTAGATGTCTAACTCCTAACCATAACCCAATAATTAAACCTAATTGAACTCTAGTTTTTACATTACCTGTTACTCTAATGTAAAAGCTTAGCTCTAACCATATCCATTATCCTAACCAAAACCCTGACCGTAATGATAACTCTAGACTGTAACCATAGCCCTAATCCTCATACAAAACCTAGCCCTAATCTGAGCTATAAACCTAGCTTTAACCCTAACCCTAGCCTGAACCCTAGCTTTAATCCTATCCCTTACCCTAAACCAAACCCTAACACTAATTCTACTCCTAATTCTAACCCTACTCCTTAATCTAACCCAAACATTAGTCCTATTACTAGTCCTAACTCTAGCCCTCATTCTAGTTCTAACTATAACCCAAACCCTAACACTAACCCTCACCCTTATTTGGACCCTACCAGTAAACATAGGTCTAAACCTGAATCTAACCCTAAACCAAACTCTAACACTAGCACTAGACCTAAACCTAATCCTAAATGTAGCCATAACTCTAGCCCTAGACCTAAAGAAAAACCTAGACCTAGCCCTAATAATAACCCTTAGCCTAAGCCAATCACTAACTCTTCCCGTAGACCTAACCCCAGTCCTAATTATGGCTTTAATTCTAACCATAATCCTAATCTGAACACTGACCCTGACATTAACCCTAGCTCTAAACATCACCCTAAACCTGATAATATACCTAGCCCTAACATTAACTCTAAAGCTAGCCCTAGTCATAACAAGTACTTAATTTAGCCATAGCCCTAACCTATTGCAAAACCTAGCCCTAATTCAATCCCTACACTATCTTTAACCCTAACGCTAACCCTAATACTAACCATAGCCCTAAACCTAAGCCTAAGCCTAACCTTCTATCCAATCCTAAGCATAACCCTAGCCCTAACCCTAGCTCTAACCCTATCCATTACCCTAAGGATAATCCTAACCCTTATGCTAAATCTAGAACAAACCATAATACTATGCCCATCCATAACCCTATCCATTACCATACACCTAACTTGAAAACTAAACCTAAAACTATTGTTAACCTGTCACTAAACCTCATGTTAATTCGAGCCCTAAACATAAATCATAACCTAACCTAAACCCTAATCCTGACCCTAATAATACCGCTAGCTCTAAATCTGACCCTACCATAAACCTAACCCCTACAATAGACCTAGATATAAACCTAACCCTTAAACCGCCCTTAACTCTAACCCTAGACATGACATTAGCCCTAGCTCTAATCCTAGTCCTAACCCTAACACAAACCTTAACCCACATCCTAGACATAATCTTTGCCTTCATCATAACCCTAACCCTAATTCTAACACCCACCCTATCCCTAAAACTAGGTATCAACACCTCCCTTACCCTAAACCTAACCCTAATCCAAACCCTAAGACTAAACCAAGCCCTAAATTTGGCCAAACTCTTACATTAACACTTGCTCTAATCCCAGAGCTAACGTAGCCCTATCCCTAACACTTACCATAACCCTAGCCCTAAGACTAATTTTCACTCTTGCCTTAGACCTATAGGGTACTTCTAAACTTTTCCCTTAACATCACCCTAATCCTAGACCTAATCTTAGCCTTAACCCTAGCCCTAGCACTAAAACAAAACCGAGTTATAGCCCTAATCTTAACCCTTAACCTAAACCAAACCCTAACTTTACATCTAGCCCTAAACCTATCCATAAACCTATCCATAATTCTAGTCCTATCCTGAAAACTAAACCTGACCCTGACTCTGACCCTAACACTAAACCTAGCTCTAAAAACCATTGTAACCATAAATCAAACCCTAACACTAGACCTAGCCTTAACCTTAACCTTATAGGTAGCGCTAATCATAACCTTACTTTGTACATTAGCCATAGTCTTAACCCTAGCCCTAAACTATCCCAAAACCTAGCTATAATCAGAGTCTTTATCCTAGCTTTAACCCTTAACTTAAACCTAACACTAACCCAAACAAAAGCCCTAATTCTATACATAACCCCAGCCCTAAACTTAGATCTAACTCTATCCATTACCCTAATGATAACCCTAAACCTTATGTGAACCCTAGGCCTAACCCTTACCCTATCCATTACACTAAACCACAACTAAACCCGAAACCTAACCCTGTCATTACCCTAACCTTAAATCTAATGCTAATTTGAGCACTAAACTTAAACCCTAACCTAACCCAAACCCTAACCTTGATTCTGACCCCAATAATAACCCTAGCTCTACAACTGACCCTTACCCTAAACCTAACCCTAACCCTGGACCAAGCCATAAACCTACACTAAATGTATGCCTAATTGTATCCCTAGACCTGACATTAGCCTTAGACCTAATACTAGCCCTAAACCTAATACACACACTAGCCTTCATCCTAGCCCTAAACCCTAGCCTTAATCATAACCTTAACCCTAACCCCTAGTACTAACCCTCGCCAAGCCCTCAATCTTGCTATAACCCATTCATTTAAACTAAACGTAACCCTAACTCTTACCCTAAACCTAGGCCTAAACCTAACACTAACCCTAGCCCTAATTTAGGCCTATCCATAACCATAAACCTAAACCTAGCAATAAGACGAACTCTAACTCTCACACTAGCCTGATCACTTGTTCTAAACCTATTCCTTACCATAAACATAACCCTAGCCCTAACCATTGCCCTAACCCTTGCCCTATCCTTAGCCCTAGCACTAACCCAAACTGTATAACTAACCATAGACATAATCCTAAAATTAAACTCAGAATAGCCCTAACTCTAGAACAAACCATAAACATAACCATAAATATAACCATAAACCTAAACATAGCCATAGCTCTAATCCTAACCCTATCACTAATTCTAACTCTAAAAAAAATCTAAACCTAACCTAACCCTATCCATTACCTTAACCCTGACGTTCATCTTAAAGATAACCCTAGCCCTATCTCTAACTCTAAATCTAAACTTACCGTAATCCTATCCCTAGACCTATCCCTAAATCTAGCCCTAACCCTAGCTCAAAAACTAAACTTTATGCTAAACATAACCCTAAACCTAACCCTAAACCTAGTTCTAACACTAACTCTAACCCTAACTCAAGGCATATTCCTAACCATAACTCTAGTTCTAACCTAAGCTCTAACCCTATCAATTACCGTAACCATAACTCTAAGCCTAAACCTAGCCCTATCACTAACGCTAACCATATCAATTACCCTAAACAAAACCTGACCTTAAAACAAAACCTAACTGTATCCCTAACCCTAACCCTAATGCTAATTTGAGCCATAAACCTAAATCCTTACCTAAGCCAAATCCTAATCCCAATAATTCCCCGAAATCTAAACCTGACCCTTACACTAAACCTAACCCTTACACTAGACGTAGGCATTAGCCTAACCCTAAATCTATCTTTAACCATAACCATAGACCTGATATTAGCCCTATATTAATCCTAGTCCTGAATCTAATACAACCACTAGCCCTCATCCTAGCCCTAAACCTGGCCTTAATCTTAAACCTAACCCCATCCCTAGTCCTAACCCTAACTCTATCCCTCACACTACGTCTAAACCTAGCTATAAGGCCATTCTTTATCATAAACTTAAACCTAACCCTATCCCTATCGCTAGGCCTAAGCTGTACACTAATCCTAGTCCTAATCCTAGCCCTCATTTCCCCCTATCCCACACCCTAACTCTAATTTTAGCCCTATCACTAACTCTAACTCTCACACTGCCCTATTCCAAGTTCTAAACATATCCCTTACCATAACTCTAACCCTGTCCCTAACCCTTGCCCTATACTTAATACTAGCTTAATCCTAGA
Organism: Marmota flaviventris; assembly: GCF_047511675.1. Taxonomy (NCBI): domain Eukaryota; kingdom Metazoa; phylum Chordata; class Mammalia; order Rodentia; family Sciuridae; genus Marmota; species Marmota flaviventris. The sequence goes on from NC_092511.1 coordinate 73,067,659, forward strand.
TCTAACATAATTATAAATGTAACCCAAACTCTAAGTCTAAGCCTAACACTAACACTAGCCCTATCCCTAATACTAATTGTAAAACAAGCCCTAACTCTAAGCCTAGGAATAAAAAAAAAAAAAAAAAAAAAAAAACGAGCAGTAGACCTAACACTAAACCTTATCTTAAACCAAACCCTAAAATACTAAAAAACTCATCCTAGCACTAATCGAGTCCTAACCCTAACCTTAGAACTTACCCTGACCCTGACTCATATCCTAACACTCACCCTAGCTCTAAACATATTGCTAACCTTAAACCAAACCCTAACAATAAACCTAGCCCTAATTCAAGTCCTAACTCAAACACTAAAACTAACCCTGACCCTGGCTCCTATCCTAAAAATAAATCTAGCTCTAAATATCAGCCTAACTGTAAATCTAACACTAACACTGGAACTACTCCTAACCCTAACCCCAAAGATAACCCTAATTGTAACCCTGGTTCTTACATTACCTGTTGCCCTAACCCTAGCCCCAACACTAACACAAAAACTAGCCCTAATCTGAGCCCTACACCTAGCTTTAACCCTAAACCTAACCCTACCCCTACCCCTAACACTAGCTCCAACACTATCCTTAATCCTAAGCAAAATCCTAACCGTAATGGTAACCCTAGACCTATCCTTATTCCTCAGCCTAATCAAACCTCTCACCATATTAATAGTCGTAACCCTAGTCCTCATTATACCTCTAACCCTATACCAAAAATTAACCCTAACTCTGAACATTATTCTGACCATAAAAATAACCTAGTTCTATACCTGACCCTAATGCTAGACCAAACCATAACACTTGCCCTGCCAGTAATGTTACACCTAAACCAGACCCTACCACTAGCAGTAGACCTAAACCTAATCCTAAATCTAGACTTAATTCCAGCTCTAGACCTAAACAAAAACCTAGCCTTAGCCCTAACAATAACCCTTAACTTAACACAAAGACTAAACCTACCCCTAGACATAAACCTAGTCCCAATTCTGTCCTTAAGCTTAGCTCTAACTCTAACCTAAATATTGACCCTGCCTTTAACACTAAACCTATCTCTAAACCTGACCCTAACCAAAAAAAAAAAAAACAAACCTAACACTAGACCTAGCCATAACCCTAAGCCTACAAATAGCCCTAATCATAATCCTAGCTCTTACATTAACCATAGCCCTAACTCTATGTCTTAACCTAACACAAAATTTAGAGCAAATTCTAGGCCTAAATATAGCCCTAAGCATAACCCCAACACTAAACCTAGCCCTAACCCTAACCCTAAACCTAACCCTAGCCTTAGTCTTAAACCTTAATCAAAGCCTAACCCTTACCATAAATATAAACTTAGACCTATACCTTACTCTAAACCCTAACACTATCCCTAACACTGAACTTAACCCTATCCCTAAACCTAGCTCTAAACCTACAACTTTCCTAACCCTACACCTAACTGTATTGATAACCCTAGACTTAAACCTAAATGTAAACCTAACCCTAACCCAAAAACTTACTATAAACCTAACCCTAAAAATAACACTTAACATAGTCCTAACCCTAGCTCAAAACCTAACCCGTATCATAAACCTAAACATAACCATAGCTTTAACATTAACACTAAAACTAAATCTAATCCTAAACCTAAACCTAAACCTACATCTAACCATATCCATTACCCTAACCCTTATCCTAACCCTAATGATAACCCTAGCCCTAACCTTAACCCTAACCCTAAACCTACTATAATTCTGTCCCTAGACCTAAGACTGAACCTAATCCTCGACCTAGCCCTAACACTAACACTAGCTCAAACCCTAGCCCTTACCCTAAACATAATCCTAGCCCAAAACCTAACCCCAATCCTAGCCCTAATCCTAACTGTAACCATAGCCCAAACTCTAGCTTTAACTCTAACCATTACCCTAACCATAACCCTAAACCTAATGCTAAACCTATCCCTAACCTTAACCCTAACCCTAACTCTATCCCTGAAGCCTCAACCTAGCCCTAACACTTACTCAATCCCTGACCTTACCCTTAACCTAACCTTAAGAAAATGATAAGCTGAACCCTAACCCTAACTCTAGCCCAAATCCTAAACATAACCCTACCTCTAACCCTAGCTCTAAACCCTTCCATTACCCTAATGATAACCATAAACCTAATGCTAACCCTAGGCCTTACCATAACCCTATCCATTACCCTAAATCTAATATGAGCCCTAAACCAAACCTGAAACCTAAACCTAACCTCATCCATTACCTGACCCTAACTCAAACCTAATGCTAATTTGAGCCATAACCCTAAACCGCAACCTAACCCAAACCCAAAAACTGACTCTGACTATTATAATACCGTGAGCTCTCAACTTGAACCTCACCCTAAACCTAACTCTGAAACTAGACCTAGCCATAAAACTTACCCCAAAACTATCCCTAACCATAACCCTAGACCTGATATTAGTCCTAGCCCTAATTCTTGCCATAACCCTAACACAAACTCTAGCCCTCATCCTAGCCCTAAACCTAGCCTTGATCCTAACCCGAAACTGAACTCTAGCCCTATCCCTAATTTTACCCCTCGCCCTAGTTCTGAACCTTGCTATAACCCCATCGCTTCCCCCCAAACTAACCCTAACTCTAACTCTAGACTTAACCCTTACACTAATCCTAGACCTGATCCTAGCACTAATTTAGCCCTAATCCTACCACTTGCTAGTAGTAAGACTAACTCTAACTCTTGCCTAGCCCTATTCCTAGATCTAACCCTATACCTTACCATAACCCTAACACTTCCCCTAACCTTAGCCCTAACACTAGCCCTAGCCCTAACCCTAGAACTAACCATAACTCTAAGTCCAACCCTAACCCAAAGTGGAAACCTCACACTAACACTAGCCCTAACACTAACACTAATCCTAAAAATAGCCCTAATCTAGTTCAAGCCCCGCCCCCCAAAAAACGAGCCATAACCCTAACCCTAACACTTAATCTGAACCAAAACCTAACCCTACACATAACCCTAAAATTAGCCCTACTTATAGTCCTAACCTAACCCTAAAACTAACCTTGAGAATTACTCTGACCTTAAACTAACCCTAGCTCTAACATCACCCTAAAAGTATAAGTAAACCTAAAACTAGTACTAGCCCTAACTATAACCCTAAAAGTCGCCCTAATCATAACTCTAGTTCTTACATTAGCCGTAGCCTTAACCTAACCCAAAATCTATCCCTAAACTGAGCCCTACACCTCGTTTTAACCCTAACCCTAAACTTAGCCCTAAACATTACCCTAAATATAACGCTAACCCTAAATCTGGCCCTAACCCTAAAACTGGCCCTAACCCTAAACCTAATCCTAGACTTAATCTAACCATAATCCTAGAACTAACCTAGGTCTAACCCTATCCATTATCCTAAAATAACCGTAACCCTAAAGATAACCCTAGCCTTTAACTTAACCCTAATTCTAAACCTACACCTGACACCCTAATCATCAACCTGGCCCTAACCATAGCTCAAACCCGAACACTTACAATAAACCTAACCCTAACACTAACCCTAGACCTAGAACTAACCCTAGCCCTAATCCTAACAATAACCCTAGACCTAAACCTATCCATTACCCGAAACATAAGCCTAACCCAAACATAACTTTAAACATAATTATAACCCCACCCATTACCTTAACCCTAATTATAAACATCATGATAACACTAGCCCTAACCCTAAACCTACTCTAACCCTAACTCTAAACTTAACCCTAGTCCTAACCCTAAACCTACACAAACCCTAAATTTAAACCTAACCATAAAAGTAACATTTGCCATAGTCCTAATCCTAGCACAAACCCTAACAGTTATGCTAAACCTAACACTAACTCTAGACCTAAACCTAAATCTAACCCTATCCATTTAGGCCTAACCTCAAACCTATCGCTAATAGTAACCCTATCCTTACCTAAACCTAAAATGAACACTAAACCTAACCCTATCAATTACTCTATCCCTAACTCTAAACTTAACCCTAATGCTAATTGAAGCCCTAAAAATAACCCAAAACCTAACCCAAACTCTGAGCAAGACACTGGCTCTAATAACACACCTAGCTCTAAACTGACCCTTATCCTAAACATAACCCTTAAACTAGACCTAGCCATAAAACTAACCCTAACAGTATCCCTTACTGTAACCATAGACCTGACATTAGCACTCTACCTTATTCTTGCCTTAAACCTAACACAAACCCGAGCCCTCATGATAGTCCTAAACCTAGCCTTAATCCTAACCCGAAACCTAACCATAACCCAAACCCTAATTTCAACCCTCGCCCTAGTTCTGAACCTAGGTATAACCACATCCTTTGCCCTATCCCTAACCCTAACCCTAACACTACCATTAACACTAACCCAAGCCCTAACTCTAGGCCTAATCCTAACACTAACCATAGCTCAAATCCTAGCCCTAATTTATTGCTAACTGTAAGCTTAACTCTAACCCTAGCCCTAAGACTAATTCTAACTCTAGCCCGAGACTTATTTCTAGTACCAAACTTATCTATTGCCTAACCATTACACTAGCCCTAAACTTAGCCCTAAACCTAGCCACAGTCCTAAACCTAGAACTAATCCTAACTCTAAATCTAACCCTAACTCTAAACCTAAACCTCACACTAACACTAGCCTTAACTCTAATTCTAATTTGAAAACTAGCCCTAACCCTAGCCATATCCCACAAACAAAACTAAGCTAGATCCCTAAGACTAACTCTTAACTTAAAACAAATCTTAACGTTACACCTAGTCCTAAAGCTTTTCCTACAACTAATACTGACCCCTGACTCTAACCCTAAAACTAACCCTACTCTGAACATCACTCTACCCCTAAACCTACCCAAAACACTAGACCTAGCCCTAATTCTAACCCTAAAACTATCCCTAAACGTAAAGCTATTTCTGACATTAGCCATAGCCCTAACCCTAACACAAAACCTAGCGCTAATCTGAGCCTCAACCCTAGCTTTAACCCTAACCCTAACCCTAAACCTAACACTAACCCAAAACCTAGCTCTAAACCTATTCCTTACCCTAAGCCAAACTATCACTCTAATGCTACCCTAGTTTTAATCTTAATCCTTAGCTTACCCCAAACACTAACAATATTACTAGCCCTAATCCTAGCCCTTATTCTATCTCTAACCTAACCCAAAGCCTAAGCCAAACTATTACCCTTATTCTGACACTAACACTAATCCTAGGTCAAAGCCTGACCTTAACACTAAACTGAACCCTAACACTAGCCATACCGGTAAACGTATACCTAAACCTAACCATAGCACTAGCACTAGACCTAAACTTAATCCTAAATAGAGCCATAACTCTAGCCCTAATCCTAAACAAAAACCTAGCCCTAGTCCTAAAATAAACATTAACCTAACACAAAGACTAACCCTAGCTCTAGACCTAAACCTAGTTCTAATTCTGGCCCTAACAATAAACCCAATGCTAAACCAAACACTGATGCTTACCATAACACAAACCCTATCTTTAAACCTTATCCTTCCCAAAACTTAAATCTAACACTAGACATATCTATTACCCTAACCCCAAAACCTAGCCATAACCATAACCCTAGCCCTTACATTACCACCAGCAATAAACCTCACACAAATCCTAGCCCTATACAAGACCTAAACCTAGACCTAAGCATAACCTTATCCCTAATCCTAGCACAAACCCTAAACCTAAAGCTAACCCTAGCCCTAACCCTAACCCTAACATTAACCCTAACCATAGCCCTAATTGTAGCCCTGTTTCTAACACTAACCCTTGCCCTAACCCTAAACCTAGCTCAAACCCTAACACTTACCTTAAACCAAACCATAACACTAACCCCAGGATTAACTCAAATTCTAGCTCTAATCGTAACCTTAACCTAAGCCCTAACACAAGCACTAAACCTATTCATTAGGTTAGCTTAAACCAAATGCTAACGCAGGGCCTAACCCTAACCCTATCCCTAACACTATCCCTATATATTACTCTAAACCTAACCTGAACTGTAAACCTAACTCTATCCATAATTCTAACCCCAACACTAACCCCAATGTTAATTTGAGCCCTAACCAATACTCTGACCTAGCTCTATACCTGAGCCCCACACTAAACCAAACCCTTACATTAGACCTAGCCATAAACCTATTCCTCACACTATCCCTAACCATAATCCTAGACCTGACATTATCCCTAGCCCTAATCCTAGCCCTAACCCTAACGCAAACCCTAAGCCTCATCCTAGCCCTAAGCCTAGACTTAATCCTAACCCGAACTCTCACCCTAGCCCTATTCCCTAAATATAACCCTCGCCCTAGCACTGAAACTAGCTATATAACCCCATCCCTTCCCCTAAAACTAAACCTAAACCCAGCCCTAAACATAGGCCTAACCCTAACATTAATCCTAGCACTAATCCTAGCCCTATTTGAACCCTAACCTTAACCCTACCCTAACCCTATCCCTAAGACTAACTCTAACTCACACCCTTGTCCTATTTCTATTTATAACCCTATTCGTTACTGTAACCCTCACAATAGCCCTAACCTGAGTCCTAAAGCTAGCCATAGCCCTAACCCTAGATCTAAACATAACTCTAAATCTAACCCTAATCTTAAGCCTAAACCTCTTCTACAACTAGCTCTAACACTATTGCTAATCCTAAAACTAGCCCTAATCCAAGCCCTAGCCCTAAAAGAAAACTGAGCCATTGTTCTAACCCTAAATCTTAACCTAAACCAAACCCTAACCCATAACTAGCCATAACCCGATAACCCGAGCTCTAATTCGAGTCCTAGGCCTAAAACTAACCCTCACTCTGACTCATATCCAAACACAAACCCTACCTCTAAATATCACCCTAACCCTAAAATTAATGCTAACACTAGACCTAGCCGAAACCCTAACCCTAAAACTAACCCTAATCATAACCCTAGTTCTTACATTGGCCTTAGCCATACCCCAGTCCTAACTCTAACACAAAAATAGAACTAGCCCTATTCCTAGCCCTAAACCTAGATCTAATTCTATCCATTACCCTAAACCAAACCCTATTCATAATGCTAACTCTAGTCCTAATCCTAATCCTTAGCCAAACCCAAACAATAACCCTATTACTAATCCAGCCCTCATTTTAGATCTAATCCTAACCCCAACCTCACCCTAACCTTCACCCTTATTCTGACCCTAACACTAATTATAGGTCTAAACCTGACCCTAAACAGAAACTGAAACCTGAAACTGCCCTACCAGTAAACTTATACCTAAACCTAAACCTAACGCTAGCCCCATACCTAAACCTAATCCTAAATCTAGCTATTACTTTAGCCCTTGACCTAAACAAAAACTTAGTGCTAGCCCTAACAATAACCCTTAACCTAAACCAAACACTAACTCTACCACTAGACCTAACCCTAGTTCTATTCTGGATTTCACCCTAATCCTAACTTTAACCTGAACACTGGCCCTGAGACTAACATTAAATCTAACTCTAAACCTGACCTTAACCCAAAATCTAAACCTAACTCTAGACCTAGCCATAACCATAACCCTAAAACTAGCTCTAATCAGAACCATAGAACTTACATTACACATAGCACTAATCCTAGGCCTAAACCTAACACAAAACTTAAACAATCCTAACCCTAATCGAAGCCTAAACCTACCCTAAGAAAAACCCTCACCCTAATCCTAACCCTAGTCCTAACCTAACACTCACCTTAGACTAACCCTAGCTCAAAGCCTAACCATTAGCCTAAACATAACCCTATCACTATCCCTAACCATAACCCTAACCATAGCCCTAATCCTAACCTTAATCCCAGACCTAACACTAGTTATAACCCTAGCCATTATCCTAATTCTAACCCTAACATTAATAATAACCCTATTCATAACCCTAACTAAACCCTAACCCTAACCATAAACCTTACCCTAGACCTAAACCTAAACCTAAACCTCAACATAGCCTTAACCCCAACTCAAACGCTAACTCTTACCCTAAAACCAACAGTACACCTAGCCCTAATACTAAACTTAAAACTAAACCTAACTTTAACCATAAAGCTACCCTTACATCTAACCCAATCTCTTACTCTAAACCTAATCCTAACTCTAATGAAATCCCTAGCCCTAACCCTAATTCTAACCCTGACCATAACACTAAACCTAACCCTCGTCCTAGACCCAACCCTAGCTCAAAACCTAAAATTTACCCTAAATATAACCTTATCCCTAATCCTAAGCTAGGTTTAATAGCCCTAACTCAAACCCCAACCTAACTCTAGCACTAATCCTAACCTAACCCTAATCCCTCACCATAGATCTACCCTATATATTATCCTTAAGATAACCCTAATCCTAATGCTAACCCTAGGCATAACCCTAACCCTTTTGCTAACCCTAAAGCTCTCCAAGCCCTAAACCTACCCTCAAACCTAAACCTAACCCAATCAATTACCATAACCCTAATATTAACCCTAATGCTCATTTGAGCCCTATCCCTAAACCTTCACCTAAAACAAACCCTAACACTTATCCTGACCCTAAAAATACACCTAGCTCTAAACCTGAACCTTACCCGAAGCCTAAAACTTACACTAGGCATAGACAAAAACCTAAACCTAAATATACCCCAAACTGTAACACTAGACATGACATTATCCCTAGCCCTAATTCTAGACCTCACCTGACAACAAAACCTAGCCCTCATCCTGGATCTTAAGCTAGCCTTAATCATAAACCTAACCCTAACCCTAGCCCTAACCCTAATTCTAACCCTCACCCTACCTCTAAACATAGCTATAACAACATACCATACCCTAAAATTAACTATAACCCTAGCCCTAACACTAGGCCTAAGCTGAACACTAACTCTAGCCCTAATCCTAGCCCTAACTTAGCCCTATCCATAAAACTAACCAAAACCCTAGTCCTAAGACTAACTCTAAATCTCACCCTAGCCTTAGCCCTAGTTCTAACAATATCTGTTACCGTAACCATAACCCTAGCCCTAACCCTTGCCCTATAGATAGACCTAGCCCTAATCCTAGATCTCATGCTAAATCAAAATCTAACCCTAACCCAAAGCCTAAGACTAACACTAACACTAGCCCTAACCCTAATGCTAGTCTTATAACTAACCCAAAACCTAAACATAGGACTAAAACAAAACTGAGCAACAGCCCTAACCCTAAACCTTAACTTAACCCCAAACACTAACACATAACCTAGACATAACCCTAGCCCTAATATGAGTCCTTACCCTAACCTTAAAACTTAGCCTGCCCCTGACTCATATCCTAACACTGACCCTAGCTCTAAAGAACACCCTAAAATTAAACCAAACCCTGACAGTAACCCTAGCCTTAATTCAAGTCATAACCCTAACCGTAAAGCTAACCCTGACTCTGACTGATATCCTAACAGTCACCCTAGCTCTAAACACAATTTTAAGCTGAATGCTAGAACTAACACTGACCCTCACTCTGACCATAATACTAACCCTAGTCTAAATATCACCCTAACCCTAACCCTAAACCTAACACTAGGCCTACCACTAACCCTAACCTTAAATTTAACCCTAATGTAACCCTGGTACTTACATTAGCCTTACCCCTAAACCTAGCACTAACTTAATCCAAAACCTAGCCTTAATCCAAGCCCTAACCAGAGCTTTAACCCTAACCCTAATCCTAACCCTAGCCCTAATCAAAACCATAACCCTAGTCCTAAACCTATTTCTAACCCTATCCATTGCAATAACCATAACTCTAGGCTAAACCTAACCCTATCCCTTATCCTAAGAGTATGCATTAATCTAAACCAAACCTAAACCCTAAATTTCATATTATAATTACACTAATACTAACCATAATGCTAATTCGAACCCTAATGTTAAACCTTAACCTATCACAAACTTCTATGCCAGACCTTTACCCTAGCTCTAAATCTGACCTAACCCTAAACCTAACACTTACATTAAATTTAGGCATACCCCTAACCCTAAAACTATCTTTAACCATAACCCTAGATCTGATATTAGCCCTAGCCCTAATACTAGCCCTAACACGAAAATAAAGCATAGCACTCATCCAAGCCCCAAACCTAGCCTTAATCATTACCATAACCCTAACCACAGCCCTAATACTAATTCTAAACTTCACGTTATCTCTAAACCTAGCTATAATGCCATTCCTTACCCTAAAATTAAACCTAACCCTAACCCTAATGCTAGGCCTAAGGTGAACACTAATCCTAGCCCTAATTTAACCCTATCCCTAACCCTAACCTAACCCAAGCCCTAAGACTAACTCTAACTCTCACACTAGCCCTATCCCTACTTCTAACACTATCCATTACCGTAATCCTAAACCTAGCCATAACCATTGCCAAAACCTTATTCCTTGTTCTAACCCTAGATCTAACAATAACTCTAAATCTAACCCTAAACCTAAGCCTAAGCCTAAGCCTAACATTAACATAGCCCTAGCCCTAATGCTAATCATAAAACTAGCCCTAACAATAACCCTTGCAGTAAAACAAATCCAAGCAATAGCCATAACCCTAAACCTTAACTTAAACCAAACCATAACACTAAACCTAGAACTTACCCTAGCCCTAATTCGAGTCCTAATCTTAACCTTAATACTATCCCTAACTCTGACTCATATCCTAACACTCACCCTAGCTGTAAACACCACCCCAACATGAAACAGAACCCTTACAGTAACCCTAGCCTTAATTCGAGTCCTAACCCTAACCCTAAAACTAAAGCTGACCCTGGCTATTAACCTAACACTAACACTAGCTCTATATTTCACCCTAACCTTAAACCTAATCCTAACACTAGAGGATTAACCCAACCCTCAAACTAACCCTACAAACTTTAGTTCTTACAATAGCCATTGCTCTAACACTAGCCATAACCCTAACACAAAACTAGCCTTAATCCGAGCCCTAAACCTATGTTTAACCCAAACCCTAGCCCTAACCCTAGCTCTAACCCTATCCCTTACACTTTGCCAACCCTAAACCTAATGCTAATTCTAATTCTAATCCTAAATCTATTCCTTAACCTAACCCAAACCCTAACCATATTAGTTGTCTTAATCCTAGCCCTCATGCTAGCTCTAACCATAACCCAAACCCTAACCCTAACCATGACCCTTATTCTGACCCTAACACTAATCATAGGTCTAAACCTGAACCTAACCCTAAACCAAACCATAACATTCGCCCTATTGGTAACCTTATACCTAAACCTAACCCTAACACTAGCCCTAGACCTAAAACTAATCATAATATATCCATAACTCTAGCCCTAGACCTAAAGAAAAACTTAGCTCTAGCCCTAATAATAACCCTTAGCCTAAAGCCAAAAACTAACCCTTCTCTTAGTCTTAACCCTAGACCTAATTCTGGCTTTCCCATTAACCATAACCCTAAACTGAACACTGACCCTGACACTAAAAATAATCCTAGCTCTAAACATCACCCTAACCCTAAACCTAACCCTAAAACTATACTTAGCTCTAACTTTAACCCTAAAACTAGCCCAAATCATAACAAAGTTCTTACATTTGCCATAGCCCTAACCTATTTCAGAACCTAGTCCTAACCGAAGCCCTACCCTAGCTTTAACACTAAAGCCAACCATAACCCTAACCTTACACCTAACCCTAAACCTAGGTCTTACCCTAGACCTAATCCAAAGCATAACACTAGCCCTATCACTAGGTCTAATCCTATATATTACCCTAATGATAACCCTAACACTTCTGCTAAACCTAGGCCGAACCCTAATCCTATACTTAACCCTAACCCTATCCTTTACCCTACACCTAACCTGAACTCTAAACCTAAAACTACTGTTAACCTATCCCTAACCATAGTGATAACTCGAGCTTTAACCCTAAACCTTAATCTAATAAAAACCCTAAACCTGACCATTACCCCAATAATATCCATACCTCAAAACCTGACCCTAACAAGAAACCTGATCCTTACAATAGACCTAGCTATAAACCTAACCCTAAAAATCTCCCTAACTGTAACCCTAGACCTGAAATTAGCCCTCGCTCTAATTCTAGTCCTAATCCTAACAAAAACCTTAGCCCACATTCTAACTATAAACCTCGTCTTAATCATAAACATAACCATAATCAAACCCTAATTCTAATCATAATCCTAGTGCTAAAAGTAGCTATAATCCCATCCCTCAACCTAAACCTAACTCTAACCCTAACCATTACACTAACCCTAGCCCTCAAACTAGGCCTCACTCTAACAGTAACCCTAGTATTTATCCAAGCCCTAATTTAGCCCTATCTGTAACCCAAACCTAACCCTAGCCCTAAGACTAACTCAAACTCTTGCCCTAGCCTTATACCTAGTTCTAACACTATCCCTTACCATTACCCTATACCTAGCCCTAAATTTAGACCTAATTCTAGCCATATCTTTACCCCTAGCTCAAAGCCTAGATCTAAACCTAATTATAAATCTAACCCTAAACTTAAGCCTAAACCTCACACTAACACTAGCCCTAATTCTAAATCTAGACCTAAATCTACCCCTAGCCCTAAAACAAAACCGAATCATAACCCTAACCCTACACCTAGCCCTAATCCTATCTCTAATTCTAGTCCTAACCCTAACCTGAAAACTAATCTGGACTCTGACTTTGACCCTAACATTAAACCTAGTTCTAAACATCATCATAACCGTAAATTTAACCCTAACACTAGACATAGCCCTAACCCTGACACTATCACTAGCTCTAATCATAACGCTACTTTGTATATTAGCTGTAGCCTTAAACCTAGCCCTAACCTAACACAAAACCTAGCCTCAATACAAGTCTTAAACCTAATTTTTTTAATATGTATTTTTTAGTTTTAGGTGGACACAACATCTTTATTTTATTGGTATGTGGTGCTGAGGATCGAACCCAGCGCCCTGCACATGCCAAGCGAGCACACTACTTCTTGAGCCACATCCTCAGCCACTAAACCTAGCTTTAACAGTAAAGGTAAATCTAACCCTAACTCAAGAAAAGCCCTAATCCTATACATAACCCTACCCTAATCTTAGGTCTAACCCTATCCATTATCCTAATGATAACTCATTATGCTAAACCTAGGCCTAACCCTAACCTTATCCATTATGCTAAACAAAACCTAAACCCTAACCTAACACAAACAAAAGCCCTAAACCTCTACATAACCCTACCCCTAATCTTAGGTCTAACCCTATCCATTACCCTAATGTTAACCCTTATGCTAACCCTAGGCCTAACCATAACCTATCCATTACACTAAACCAAATCTAATCCCTAAACCTAACACTTTCATTACCTTAACCTGAATCCTTAATGATAATTCAAGCCCTAAACCTAAACCCTAACCTAACCCAAACCCTCACCTTGATCCTGATGCAAATAATAACCCTACTTCTAAATCTGACCCTTAGTATACACTTAACCTAACACTAACCCTAGACCTGACATTAGCCCTAGCCCTAATACTAGCACTAACCCTAACACAAACATTAGCCCTCATCCTGGCCCTAAACCTAGCTTTCATCATAACCCTAAACCTAACCATACTCCTCATCCTAATACTAACCTTTGCCCTAGCCCTCAAACTAGCTATTACCCAATACCTTACCCTAAATGTAATCCTAACTCCAACCTTAACTGGAGGCCTAAACATAACACTAACACTAGCCCTAATTTAGCCCTATCCCTAACCATAACACTAACCCTTATCCTAGCTCTAAGACTAACTCTAACTCTCATACTAGCCCTATCACTAGTTCTAAACCTATCCCTTACCATCATCCTAAACCTAACCCTAATGCTAGTCCTAACCCTTGCCCTATCCTTAGCCCTAGCCCTAACCATAGATCAAAATCTAACTCTATATCTAACCCTAACCTGAAGCCTAAGTCTAACCATTATAAATACGTTTATATTTAGACTCTGTGTCTACAGATGTTGGCTTCAATTATTATTTAGAATATAGTCATAAGTTTCATAAAAGGCATACCATTTCTGGTGGTGTATAGAGAACTAAAGTTTAGGGGTAGGATGCTATGTTAATGGGGAAAGGAATGAGGGTATGTGATTAATCTAACTTAGCAACTATGGAGGAGAAATCTAATGAATATACGGGGGAATTTATGAAAGAAAGTATTAATTCAAACTCCTTATCTGTATTCATTAAATTATCCTATGTATAAATAGTAAAAGTTAGGAGGCTGAAATTGGGATAGAGGGAGAAAGAAAAAAAGAAGAAAATATAACAAGGAATAAAGAAAGAGAGGGAGAAAGAAAATAAGAGAAAATAAAGAGGTGGTGAAGTGGACCTATGGAATTCCTCTATATTCTACAATTCTAGTGATTCAGTTCTTAAAGTCCAATTTCATGGAAAGTTCTTGGTTTCACATATGTTGACATTGTGAGGACAGAGGGGAAGAGAAGAGGAGAATGGATGAGAAGAGCAAGAAAAGGATAGTAAGAAAGAAAACAAAAATCTCTCAGATCTCTGTTTTCTTTTCTTTCAGTAGGTGGAGTTGTCTATTCCTAGCTTGAGTCTCTGTGCTCAGGATGGTGGAGGTCACCAGGGTGAGAGGGCTTGAACTTCTACCTGGAGCCTCCCTACTCTTAGTCTCTGATTGGAAACCAGGTGCCTGTACAGTTGCTGTTCCTCATTGATAGCTACACCCCCAAAAAGCTTGTGTGAAAAATCTTGAGTTATCACAGCTGGAGGTAGGGGAGTTGGAAACTGCTTACCTGATAAGCTGCAGAACAGAGCTGGTAGCCACACCCACTGATAGATGATGAGTAAGGTTTTGCACGATGGATTCCATCTATTACCCATGTATGGTGTTTGGTGAGGTGAGTGGTTGTGGAGTGACTTGTGCTGTTTCCAGAGCTCGGTTTGGTGACCTGCAAGCAAAGACTCTGTGTTCTGTGCTGCCTTCCACGTGTGCAGAGAGCGCCTGTGTGGCTGAGACTGCTGTCTGAGCCAGAGAAAATGCACAGCCCAGCCTTCCATCTGCACCAAGAACACCCAGGCGGCCCTAGATTTCTTCAAATTTCTATGATGCAGGGCAGGATTCATCTTTTACTTAGCCTTACTATGCTCCACAGGTTTGGGCCTTGTCGGTTCAATGGTTTGCTCTCAGGAACAGTTTGTATTTTAAGGTTTCCCTTTATTATGGCTTATTGATGTGAACGAAAATTGAGCTTAAAATCAAACAGGATTCACCAGAGGTGCTTGAAACTTCACACAATTAGTTGTCAGTGGGCACTCTCTAGTTTCTTTCTTTTGAAGGTAGGCCAAAGATGAAGCATGCAAAAGAAACTGTACCTGAGAGCCCTTAAGGAGAAAACAGAGAAACATGTATGTACTGAAATATGTCTCCCAACATTTTGATCAGATTTCTTTGATACTACACAGTATTCATCTTTGAGTTTGCTCCACTAGACTCCCCAAAGTTGGCACTTTTAGGATCAATGGTTTTCTAAACAGGTAAGTGTTAGTGTTATGGTTAGGGTTAACACTAGCATTAGAGCTAGTGTTAGGGTTAGAGTTTGTTTTGTTCAAATGTCTTTGATACTGGGAAGATTTATCTTTTACCTAGCCTTAGTATGTGCCCCAGTTTGGGGCCTTCTCAATTCAATGATTCGCTGTTGGGAATACTTTGTTTTAATGTCTCACTTCATTTCGACCTATATGGGTAAATGAGAATGGAGCTGGAAATCAGAGGGTTGGTGCTAGCTGGTTGAAACTTCATATACTCAATCAGTTATCTGTGGGCACTCTCTGTTTTTTTCCTTGTGCAGGATTCGTATGTAAGCTTGCCCCACTAGTCTCCCCAAGTTTTTAAAACTTTTATGATCAAAGGTTCTCTTAACAGGTTAGGCTTAGGGATATGGTTAGAGTTAGGGATAGAACTAGTGTTAGGGTTAGAGTTAGTTTCCTTCAACTTTATGAATACTGGGCAGGATTTAACTTTTTTCTATTCTTTTTATGCTCCCCAAGTTTGGGCCTTCTAGATAAAAGGGTTATCTCTTGGGAGTAGTTTTAATTTTCGTCTTTCACCTCATTTTGCCCTATAGAGGTGAATGGAAATGAAGCTGGACTCAAAGAGGGTTTGTGCTAGCTGCTGGAAACTTCACACACTCAACCAGTTCTAAGGGCACATTCTCTCTTTTTTTTTTTTTTTTTTTTGGGGGGGGGGGGAGTAGCCCAAAGAAGAATTAGAAAGAAACTGTGAGCACTTTAGGAGCAAGCTTCAATTTCTTTGCATGGATTACTTTGATATTTTACAGGATTCATCCTTTTCCTAGTCTTAGTAAGATTCCCAGTTTTGAGTTTTTAAGGTTTTCCAGTTCACTGTCAGGTACAGTTTAAAGTTTTAGGTTTCACTTTAGTATGGCCTATAGACGTGAATGAAAATGGAGCTGGAAATCAAACAGAGTTAGTACTAGTTGCTTGAAACTTCAGACACTCAATCAGCTCTCTGTGGGCACTCTCTGGTTGTTCCTTGTGCAAGTACCTTAAACTGAAGCATGAAAAAATAATTTATCCACGAGAACATTAGGAGAAAACAGGGAAATATGCACGTACTGAAATACCTCCCCCAATTATTTGGTCAGATTTCTTTGATACTGCACAGAATTCATCTGTTAGCTTGCCCCACTGGGCTCCTTCACATGGGGACTACTATGATCAATGGTATTATAAACAGGTTAGGTTAGATTTTGTATTAGTTTAGGGCTAGAGTTACAGCTAATATCTTGTTAGATTTAGTTTTGTTCAAATTTCTTTGATACTGGGCAGGATTCAACTTTTACCTAGCCTTACTTTATTCTTTAGGTTTGGACCTCTTAGGCCAAGGGTTTGCTCTCCTGCACAGTTTGTATTTTAAGTTTTCATTTCGTTTTGACCTATGCGTGTAAATGGAAATGGAGCTTGAAATCCAACATATTTGGTGCTAGCTACTTAAAACCTAACACACTCAATCAGTTTTCTATGAGCATTGTCTGGTTTATTCCTTGTAAAAGTAGCCCTAACCTGAGCATTGAAAACAACTTTATATGAGAGCACTTTAGGATAAAGCAGGTATATATGCATGTACTGAACTACCGCTCCAATTATTTGGTCAGACTTCTTTGATATTGTGAAAGATTCATCTTTTTGCTTTCCCAACGTGGCTCCCCAAATGTGGGACTACTAGGATCAAACCGACTCTAAATAGGTTAAGGTTAGTGTTAGGGTTAGTGTTAGGACTAGGATTAGACCTAGTATTAGAGTTAGAGTTAGTTTTGTTTTCAAATTTCTGTGATACTCTGCAGGATTAATCTTTTTCCTATTTTGACTATACTCCAAATGTTTGGGCCTCCTATGTAAAGGGTTTGCTTTCAGGAACAGTTTCAATTTTCATGTTTCTCTTCTTTTTTCCATGTAGGGGTGAATGGAAATAAAGCTGGAAATCAAACAGGGTTTGGGTTAGCTGCTTGAATCTTCACACACTCCATCAATTTTCAGTGAGCATAATCTGCTGTTTGCCATGCAAGTAGCCCTAAGATGAGTAGAAAACAACAGCTTTATCTCTGGGTGCATTAGGAGCAAGCAGACTACACATGAATTGAAAGAGCTTCAAATGTTTTTGGTTGGATTAATTTGATACTATACAGGATTCATCCTTGACCCAGCCTTAGTAGGCTCCCCAAAATTGGGATTTCAAGTTTCAATGGTTCAGTGTCAGGAACAGTTTGAATTTTTAAGTTTCACTCCATTAGGGCCTACAGGTGTGAATGCAATGGAGCTGGGAATCAAACAATGTTGGTGCTAGCTGCATGAAACTTCACAGACTCACTCAGCTCTCTCTGGGCACTTTTTGGTTTTTCTTTCTGAAAGTACCTTAAGCTGAAGCATGAAAAACAATTTGTCCATGAGCACTTTAAGAAAAACAACAAAAAAACAGGGAAATATGAATGTAGTAAAATACCTCCCTGAATTTTTCATCAAATTTCTTTGATACTGCAGAAGATTCATCTGTTAAGTTGTGCCTCTGGGCTCCCCAAGTTTGGTACTTCTATGATCAAAGGTACTCTAAACAGGTTAGAATTAGATTAGGGTTGGGTTAGATATAGTGTTAGAGTTAGGATTTTTGTTCAAATTCATTTGATACTTGGCATAATTTGTCTTTTACCTAGCCTTAGTATTTTCCCCAGATTTGGGCCTTATCCCTTCAATGGTTTGCTATCAGGAACAGTTTGTATTTTAAGGTTTCCTTCATTTTGACCTATATGGGTAAATGGAAACGGAACTTGAAATCAAACAGGGTTGGTGCTCCCTGCTTAAAACTCCACACACTCAATCAGTTCTATGTGGGCACTCTGGTTCCCTCATGTGAAAATTTCCAAAAGCTGAAGCCTGCAAAAACACCTCTAACCCTAACCCAGACCCTAGCGCTAAGACTAAACATAATCCTAGCCCAAAACCTAACACTTACACTAACCCTAAAACTTACACCAAAGCACACCCTAAACCTATCCCTAAACCTAACCATAATTCTAGACTTAATCCAAACCATAACCCAGCCCCAACCCTAACTCTAAACCTATCCATTACTTTAAACATAACCCTAACCCTAATGGTAACACTAACCCGATTGCTATACCTTACTCATCCATTACCCTAATACTTAACTGGAACCTAAACTAAACCATATCCATTACCCTAATCCTTAACCTAACCCTAATGCTAATTTGAGCCTTAACCCTAAACCTTTAGCTAAACCAAATGCTAACCCTGACCCTGACCCTGACCCTAATAATAACCCTAGCCCTAAAGCTGACCTTTAACATAAACCTAACTCTTACACTACACCTAGCAATAACCTAACCCTAAAACTATTTTTAACATTAACCCCAGACCTGATATTAGCCTTAAACGTGGTCCTAGCCATAAACCTAAAAGAAACACTAGCTCTTAACATAGCCCTAAAACTAGCCTTAATCCTAAAGTTAAACATAACCCTAGGCCTATTCCTTATTCTAACACTCACCCTATCCCTAAAGCTAGATATAACCCCACCCATTCCTCAAAACTTAACCTTAACACCAATACTAACCCTAACTCTAGCCCAACCCCTTAGTCTAACCATAACACTAACCCTAGCCTTAATACTAGCCCTAATGTAGCCCTAACCCTAACACTAACACTAGCCCTAATCCTAAACCCTAATTTAGCTCAAACTCTAACCCTAAATCCAGCCCTAAACCTAGCCCTAATTTAGCCCTAACTCTAACACTAACCCTAGCCCTAATCCTAGCCCAAATTTAGCCCTAACACTAGCCATAATCCTAGCCCTAATTTAGCCCTAACTCTAATCCTAATCCTAAGAATACTACTATACCTAAATCTAATTCTCGCCCTAGCCGTATCCCTAGTTCTAACTATATACGTTACCATACCCCTATCCCTCACCCTAACCCTAGTCCTAGCCCTAGCCCTAGCCCTAACCCTCGATCTAATCTTAAATCAAAATCAAACCCTAAACCTAAGCCTAAACCTTAACCTAACACTAGTCCTAACCCTGATGCTAATCCATCATCTAGCCATAACTGTAGCCATAGCCCTAAAACAAAACCAACCTATATACCAAACACTAACTGTACAACTAGTACTAACTTTAGCCCTAATTTGAGTTCTAACACTAACCCTAAAACTAACCGTGAATCTGACACTAACCCTAACATAACCCTTGCTCTAAATATCACCCTAACCCTAAACCTAATGGTAATACTAGTCCTAACCCTAACCCTAACCCCAAAACTAGCACTAAATGCAACACTAGTTCATGCATTACCATAGCCTTAATCCTAGCCCTAACCAAACCCAAAACCAACCCTAATTCGAGCCTTAAACCTAGGTTTAACCTAACCCTAAACCTAACCCTAAACCAGAACATAGCCCTAAACTTTACCCTAAACCTAGCCAGAATACTATCTATTACGTTATCCCTGTCACTAGCTCTCACCCTATCCATTACCATAACCATAACCATAACTCTAATTCTAACACTAGGCCTAACCCTAAACTTATTCCTAACCCTAACCTATTTCATTAACCTAAGCCTAACCTAAACCCTAAACCTAACCCCATCATTACCGTAACTCTAACGCTAAAGCTAATTCAAGCCCTAATCCTAAACCTTAACCCAACAAAAATTCTGACTCTGCCCCTTCCCATGATAATATACGAAGCTCTAATCCTGAACCTACCTCTAAACCTAACACTTATACTAGACCTAGCCATAAACCTTACCCTAAAACTATCCCTAGCCGTAATCCTAGACCTGATATTTGCCCTAGCAATAATTCTAGTCCTAAACTTAATACAAAACAAACCCATAACCCTAATCCTAACCCTAACCATAATCCTATCCATAACCCTAGACCTAAATTTAGCAATAACCCTATCAATTACCCTAAACATAACCCTAATTATAATGCTAACCCTAGGCCTAAATCTAACCCTATCCCTAACCATAACCCTATCCATTATGCTAAATCTTACTTGAACCCTAAACCAAACCCTAACATTACCCTAACCCAAACCCTAATGCTAATTCGAGCCCTAACCTAAACAAAACCCTAAACCTGACCCTGACCCTAATAATACCCTTAGCTCTAAATTTGACCCCTACCCCAAACCTAACACTTACACTAAACATAGACATAAACCTAACACTCAAACTATCTTTAACAATAACCCTAGACTTGACATTCACCCTAACACTAATCCTAGCCCTAACCCTAAAAAAAACCCTAGCCCTCATCCTATCCTTAATCATAACTCTAATGAACCCCTAGCCCTAACCCTAATTCTAAGCTTCACCCTAGCCCTATCTCAGCCCTATCTCTAGCTCTAACCCATCGTTTATATGAAACCTAACCCTAAGCCTAAAACTAAACTTAGGCCTAAACATAACCATAAACCCAGCATTATTACTAGCCCTAATTAAGCCCTATACCTAACCAAACACTAAGTTTGCCATAAGACTAATACTCATTCTCACCCTAGCCCTATTCCTAGTTCTAACCCTATCCCTTACCATAACCCTAATCCTAGCCATAAACCAAGACCTAACAGTAGCCATATACTTAGCCCTAGACCTAACCCTAAATTTATTCCTAAATCAAAATCTAACTGTAACCTTAAGCCTAAACCTAAACCTAACACCAGACCTAAACCTAATGCTAAGGCTAAAAATAGCCTTATCCATAGCCCTAGCCCTAAAACAAAACTGAGCTATAGCCCTAATTTTAAAACTTAACCTAAACCAAAACGTAACCCCACACCTAGCCCTAACCCTAGCCCTAATTCGAGTCCAAACCAGAACACTAAATCTACACTGACCTTGAATTTGACCCTAACACTAACCCTAGTTCTAAAAGTTATACCTAAACCTAACACTAGACCTACTCCTAACCCTAATCCTATAACTAGCCAAAATCCTAAACCTAGACAATATATTGGCCATAAATCTAAAACTAGCCCTCATTCTAACCAAAACCTAGCCATAATGCAAGGCCTGACCCTAGCTTTAACCCTAAACCTAAACCGGACTCTAGTCCTAACCCGAACCCTAACCCTAAACATAGCCCTAATCCTAGCTATAATCCTATCCCTTACCCTAAGATAACCCTAAACCTAATGCTAACCCTAGGCCTTACCCTAATCTTTAGCCTAACCCAAACCTAACCCTATTACAAGTCCTAACCCTAGCTCTCATTTTAGCTCTAACCATAACTCTAACCCTAAACTTAACCCTGACACTTATTCTGACACTAACAGTAACCGTATATCTAAACCTGACCCTAACCATAAACTAAACCCTAACACTAGCACTAGCAATAAACCAATACCTAATTCTAACCCTAACACTAGCCCTAGACCTAAATCTAATCCTAACTCTAGCCATATCTCTAACCCTAGGCCTAAACAAAAACCTAGACCTAGACCTAATGATAAACCTTAACCTAACACAAACACTAATCCTACCCCTAGACCTAATTCTAGTGATAATTCTAGGTTTAACCCTAACCCTAACTATAACCTGAACACTGACCCTGACCCTAACACTATCCCTAGCTCTAAACATCAAGAAAACAGTAATCCTAACCCTAACACTTGATCTAGCAGTAACACTTACCAAAAAGTAGCCCTAATCATAACCCTAGTTTATACATTAGTTTTAGGCAAAACACTAGCCCCAACCTAACCCAAAACCTGGCCTTAAGCCGCGCGCTACCCCTATTATTTAACCCTAACCCTAAAACTAGCCCCAATCCATACACTAACCCTAGATCTAACCCTAGATTTTATCCTATCCATTATCTTAAGCTAAACCTAAACCTAATGCTAACCCTAGTCCTAATCCTAATTCTTAGCCTAACCCAACCCCTAAACCAGTTAGTAGGCCTAATCCTAACTTTTGTTCCAGCTCTAACCCTAAACAAAAACCAAACCCTAACCCTGACACTTATTCTGACCCTAATAATAAAGGTAGGTATAAACCTGACCCTAACCCGAAACCGAAACCAAACATTAGCCATACTGGTAATCATAAACTGAAACCTAAACCTAACACTAGCCCTAGACTTTAACCTAATCTTCAATTTAGCCATATCTCTAGCCCTAGCCCTGAACAACATCCTAGCCCTAGCCCTAAAAATAACCCTTAACTTAACCCAAACACTAACCCTACCCCTAGACCTAACCCTAGTCTTAATTCTGGCATGAAACCCAACACTAACTCTAGGGCTAAGTTAGGGCTAGGATTAGGGCTAGGTTAGTGTTCAGCATAGGCCTAGTGTTAGGGCTACAGTTATAGTTAATTTAGGGTAAGGTATGTTGTTATAGCTAGGTTTAGAGGTAGGGTGAGTGTTAGAATTTGGGGTAGGGCTAGCGTAAGGGCTAGGGTTATGATTAAGGCTAAGTTTAGGGCTAGGATGAGGCCTAGGGTTAGTTGTAGGTTTAGGTCTAGAATTAGAGCCAAGGCTTATGTCACGTCTAGTGTCACAGTTTTAGCGTAGATTTAGGATTAGGTTTGTTTCTAGGTCTATTGTAAGTTTAGGCTTAGGGTAAGGGTCAGGTTTAGAGCTAGGTTTATTTTTAGGGTCAGGATCAGTGTTAGGATTTGTTTTAGGTTAAGGTTTAGGGAGAGGGCTCAAATGAGCATTAGGGTTAGGGTTTATGTTTATGGTAATGGATAGGGTTAACCTAGGGTTGGGGCTAGGTTTATGGTTATGATTAGGCTAGGGTTATGATTAGGGCTTGTGTTAGGTTTAAAGCTCAGGATAGGGCTCATATTAGGCTAGGTTTCAGGTAAAGTTAGTGCTATGGTTAGGGTTATGGCTAATGTAAGTACTAGAGTTACATTTAGGGCTAATTTTAGGCTTAAGTTTCGGGCTAGGTTGAGTGTTCGGGATAGCTTTAAGTCAGGTTGATGTTTAGAGCTAGGTTAATACTACGGTCTGAGTCAGGGTCAGAGTTAGTTTTAGGGTTCGGCTTAAAACTTGAATTAGGTCTAGGGTTAGGGTAGGTGTATGGTTAGGGTTTTGTTTATTTTAAGGATTAGTGTTAGAGCTATGGCTCAGTTTTGTTTTAGGCTAGGGCTAGGGTTAGGATTAGTGTTAGGCTTAGGGCTAGTGTTTGGGTTAGGCGTAGGCTTCAGATTAGGGTTAGATTTAGAGATAGGGTGTTGATCTAAGGTTAGTGCTAGGGCTAAGGATAGGGCAAGGGTTAGGACAACGGTTAGGGCTAGGGTTATGTTTATGGTAAGGAATAGGGTTAGAACTAGTGATAGGGCTAGTGTGAGAGTTAGAGTTCATCCTATGGCTAGGTTAAGGTTATGGTTCTGGATAAGACTAAATTAGGGCTACGGTTAGTGTTAGGTTTAGGCCTAGGTTTAGGGTAAGAGTTAGGGTTACATTTAGTTTAAACGAATGTGTTATAGCAAGAATGAGGGCTTGGCGATGGTTAGTATTAGGGTTAGGGTCAGGGTTAAGGTTAAGGTTATGATTAAGGCTAGGGTTTAGGGCTAGGCTGAGGGCTAGTGTTTGTATTTGGTTTAGGAATAGTATTAGGTCTAGGGCTAATGTCAGGTCTAGGGTTACAATTAGAAATACATTTAGTGTTAGGTTTATGGCTTGGTCCAGTGTAAGGGTTAGGTTTAGGGTAAGGGTCAGTTTTAGAGCTAGGGTTATTATTAGGTTCAGAATCAAGGTTAGGGTTTGGGTAGTTTAGGGTTGAAGTTTAGGACTCAAATTAGCATAAGATTTAGGGTTGGGGAAATGACAGGGTTAGGTTTAGTGTTTAGTTGTGGTTTAGTGTAAGTGGTAGGGTTAGGGTTAGGCCTAGGGTTTGCATAAGGTTTAGGGTCATCATTCGGCTAATGGATAGAGTTAGACTAAGTTTAGGGCTAGGGTTATGTAGAGAATTAGGGCTTTTGTTTGGATTAGTGTTTGGTTTAAGTTAAGGTTTAAAGCTAGGATGAGGACTCTGATTAAGGCTAGGGTTTTGGGTTAGGTTAGGGCTAGGCTTAGGGCTAAGATTAGGTCTAGCTTTAGGGTGATGTTAAGGGAAAAGTTTAGAACTACCCTATAGGTCTAAGGCAAGATTGATAGTTTGTCTTAGACTAGGGTTATGATTACTGTTAGGGATAGGGCTAAGTTAGCTCTGGGATTAGGGCAAGGGTAAATGTTAGAGTTAGGCCTAGGGTTAGGGATAGGTTTAGTGTTAGGTTTGGATGAGGGTTAGGTTTAGGGTAAGGGATGAGTTTATACCTAGTTTTAGGGATACGGTGAGTGTTAGATTTAGGGTTAGGGTTAGGGATTGGGTTATAACGAAGGCGAGGATTATGTCTAGGATATGGGTTAAGGTTTATGTTAGGGTTAGGACTAGGATTAGTGCTAGGGCTAATTCAGGTCTAGGGTTAGAGTTAGGGATTGTTTTAGGGTTAGGTTTATATCTAGGTCTATTAAGGGTTAGTTTTATGGTTAAGGTCAGGTTTAGAACTAGGGGTATTATTAGGGTCAGATTTAGGATTTAGGTTAGGTTATGGTTTATGTTAGGGCCCGAATTAACATTAGATTTAGTGATAGGTTAACGATAGTTTTAGGTTTAGAGTTGCAGTTAGGTGTGGGATAATGGATAGGGTTAGGGATGGGCGTAGTATTATGGTTTGGTGTAGGTTTAGCATAAGTGTTATGGTTATCCTTAGGGTAATGGATAGGGTTAGATCTAGGGTTAGGGCTAGGGTTATGCTTAGGTTTGGATGTAAATTTAGGCTTAGGCTTAGGATTAGGACTATGGTTAGCGTTAGGGTTAGCTTTAGGTTTAAAGATAGAGTAAGGATTATATTACGGCTAGGTTTTGCAATAGGTTAGGGCTATGGCTAAATTAAGAACTTGTTATGATTAGGGCTAGTTTTAGGGTTATTCTTAGGGGTAGGTATAGTTTCAAGGTTAGGGTGATGTTTAGAGCTAGGGTTAATGTCAGGGTAAGGGTTCAGATTAGGATTATGGTTAGAATAAAGCCAGAATTAGGACTAGGGTTAGGTCTAAGGGAAGAGTTAGTGTTTGCCTTAGGCTAAAGGTTGTTACTAGGGCTAGGTCTAGGTTTTTCTTTAGGTCTAAGGCTAGAGATATGGCTAGATTTAGGATTAGGTTTAGTTCTAGGGCTACTGTTAGAGTTTGGTTTAGGTTTATGTTCAGGTTGAGACCTACGATTAGTGTTAGGGTCCAATTAAGGATGAGGGTTAGGGTTAGGGTTTGGGTTATGGTTAGAACTAGAATGAGGACTAGAGTTAGGACTAGTAATAGGATTAATGTTTGGTTAGGTTATGGATTAGGGTTAGAATTAGGATTAGAATTAGTGTTAGGGTTTGGCTTAGGGTAAGGGATAGATTTAAAGCTAGGGTTCAGGCTAGGATTAGGGTTAAAGCTAGGTTTAGAGCTCAGATTAGGGCTAGTTTTTGTATTAGGATTAGGGCTATGGTTACAGTCTAGAATTCTAAACCTAGCTGTATCCCTATCTCTTTTCCTAAGCCAAACCCTATCCCTAATGCTAACACTGGTACTAATAGTAATCCTTAGCCTAAATCAAACACCAACCCTATTACTATTCCAAACCCTAGCCCTCATTCTATCTCTAAACCTAATCAAAAACCTAACCCTAATCTTCACCCTTATTCTGACCATAACACTACTTATAGGTCTAAACCTGACTCTATCCCTAAACTGAATCCTGAAACTAGCCCTACCAGTAAATTTTAGATAAACCTAACCCTAACACTACCCCTAGACCTAAACCTAATCCTAAATCTACTGATAACTCTAGCCCTAGACCTAAACAAAAACTTAGTCCTAGCCCTAACAATAACACTTAACTTAAAACAAACAATAATACTACCCCTAGTTCTAACAATACTCCTGATTCTTTCTTTCACCCTAACTCTAATCAGAACACTGACCCTGACACTAACACTAAACCTAGCTCTAAATCTGAATCTAAACCAAAATGTAAACCTAACACTAGACCTAGCCATAACCCTAACCCTAAAACTATCCCTAATTAGAACCCTAGATCTTACATTACCCATAGCACTAAAACTAGACGTAAACCTAACACAAAACCTAGCCCTAATCCAAGGCCTACACCTACCCTAAGCATAAACCTAACCCTAAACCTAGCCCTAACCCTAAGCCTAACCCTCACCTTAGACCTAAACATAGCTCAAAGCCTAACCTTTGGCCTAAACATAACCTTAGCCTTATCCCTAACAATAACCCTAACCCTAGTTCTAACTTTAACCCTAACTCTAACCCTAACCCTATACATTACCCTTATTATAACCCTATTCCTAATGCTAACTCTAGACCTAACCCTAACCTTATCACAAACCCTAAATCTCTCCATCACCCTAAACCTACCCTGAACCCTAAACCTAACCATATTCATTACCCTAATCCTAATTCTAACCCTAATGCTCATTTGAGCCCTATCCCTAAATCTTAACCTAATACAAACCGTAACCCTGACACTGAACTTAAAAATACCCCTAGATCTAAAACTGACCCTTACCCTAAACTTAACACTTACAGTAGACTAAGACATAGACCTAATTCCAAATCTACTCCTAAATGTAACACTAGACTTGATGGTATCCCCAGCCCTAATTCTAGACCTAACCCTACAACAAACCCTAGCCCTCATCCTAGCCCTAAACCTAGCCTTAATCATAACTGTAACCCTAAACCTAGCCCTAATCCTAATTCTAACCCTCACTCTACCTCTAATCCTAGCTATAACACATCCCTTACCCTAAATCCTAAACCTAGTCCTAATGCTAGGAGTAAGCTGAACATTAACCCTAGTTCTAATCCTTGCCCTGATTGAGCTCTCTCCCTAAAACTAACCATAACCCTAGCCCTAAGACTAACTCTAACTCTCACCCTAGCCTTATCCCTAGTTCTATCCTTATCATCTACCATAACCCTAAACCTAGCCCTCACCCTTGCCCTATCATTATACCTAGCCCTAATCCTAGATCTAACCCTAACTCCAAGTCTCAACATAACCCTCAGCCTAAGCCTAACACAAACACTAGCCCTGAAACTAACACTAATCATATAACTTAGGACTAAAACAATACTGAGCAATAGAGGCTGAAGATGTGGCTCAAGCGGTAGCGCATTCACCTGGCATGCACGGGGTGCTGGGTTTGATCCTCAGCAACAATAAAAATATAATAATAATAATAATAATAATAATAATAATAAAAAGATGTTGTGTCCACAAAAAAACTAAAAAAAAAAATAAAAATATTAAAAAATTCTCTCTCTCTCTCTCAAAAAAAAAAAAAAATGTGAGCAATACTCCTAACCTTAAACCTTAACCTAATCCAAAGCCTAACACTACACCTAGACTTAACCCAAGCCCTAATTCGAGTCCTTACCATAACCTTAAACTAACCCTGACCCCGAATCATATCCTAACACTCATCCTAGGTCTAAACAAGACCCTAAACTTAAACGGAACCCTAACAGGAACCCTAGCCTTAATTCGAGTCATAACCATAACCTTAAAACTAACCTTGAGGCTGACTCATATCCTAACAGTCACCCTAGCTCTAAAGACCACCCTAACCTTAAACTGAACCCTAACAGTAATCCTAGCCCTTATTTGAGTCCTAACCCTAACCCTAAAACTAACACTCTCTCTGAATCATACCCTAATACTAACCTAGCTATAAATATCACCGTAACATTAAACCTAACACTCACAATAGACCTACACCTACCCCTAAACCTAATTGTAACCCTAGTTCTTATATTATCAATTGCCATAACATTAGCCCTAACCGTAACACAAAAATTAGCCCTAAACTGAGCCCTAAACCTAGATTTAACCCTAACCCTAACCCTAAATCTAGCCCTAACCCTAGCCCTAACCCTAGTTCTAAGCTAGTGAAACCCTAACCCTAATGGTAACCCTAGACTTATCCCTAATCCTTAATCTAACCAAAACCCTAACCCTATTAATAGTCATAACCCTACCCTCACTCTAGCTCTAACCTTATTCCAAACCCTTATGTTAACCCTGACCATTTTTTTCACCCTAACAGTAATCCTAGGTCTAAACCTGGCCCCAACCATAGACCAAACCCTAACACTAAACCTAGACATAAACCAAATCCTAAATCTAGCCTTAACTCTAGCCATAGACCTAAACAAAAACATGTCCCTAGCCCTTAAAGTAACCCTTAACTTAACAGAAACACTAACCCTATCCCTAGACCTAAACCTAGTTCTAATTCTGGCTGTAACCCTAACTCTAATTCTAACCCAAACACTGACCCTGCTTTTAAGAGTAAACCTACCTCTAAACCTGACCCTAACAAAAATCTAAACCTAACACTAGACCTAGCCAAAATCCTAACCCTAAAACTAGCCCCAATCATAACCCTAGCTCTTACATTACCCACAGCCCTAACCCTAGGCCTAAACCTAACACAAAACCTAGAGCTAATCCTAGGCCTAAGCATAACCCTAACACTAACCTAACACTTGATTAGTCCTAACCATAGCTCAAAGCCTAACATGTATCCTAAACATAAACCTACACCTATCCCTAAATATACCCCTAACACTAGCCCTAAACCTAAACTTAACCCTAGTCCTAAACCTAGCTCTAAACCTACCCATTACTCTAAACCTAACCCTAAACGTATTGATAACACTAGGCCGAACCCTAACCCTAAACCTAACAAGAAAAACTAACACTAGACATAACCCTAAACCTCACACTCACCATAGACCTAACTCTAGCTCAAACCCTAACCCTTACCATAAACCTAAACATAAGCATAGCCCTAAACCTAAACCTCAACCTCAATCTAACACTAACGATAATCCTATGCCTACATCTAACCATATCCTTTACCCTTACCCTAACCCTAATCATACTCTATTCTTATCCCTAGACCTAACTCTAAACCTAACCCTTGCCCTAGCCCTAACCCTAGCTCAAAATCCAACCCTTATGCTAAACATAACCCTAACACTAACCCTAGTTCTAACCCTAACCGTAACCCTAACTCAAGACCTATCCCTAACCATAACCTTAGCCCTACACTTAGCTCTAACCCTATTCATTATTTTAACCATTACCCTTACCCTAATGCTAACCCTAGGCCTAACACAAACACTATCGCTAAACCTAAACCTATCAATTACCGTAAACCTAACCTGAACCCAAAAAACCGTAAACTCTAACTCTCACCCTAGCCTTATCCCTAGTTCTATCCTTATCATCTACCATAACCCTAAACCTAGCCCTCACCCTTGCCCTATCATTATACCTAGCCCTAATCCTAGATCTAACCCTAACTCCAAGTCTCAACATAACCCTCAGCCTAAGCCTAACACAAAAACTAGCCCTGAACCTAACACTAATCATATAACTTAGGACTAAAACAAAACTGAGCAAAGAGGCTCAGTTTATATTTATATCTTATATTATATTTATATTTATATATATATATATATATATATATATATATATATATATATATATATAAAATTTATATTTTTATTTATATATATATTATATTTATATTTATATCTTATATCTCAGTTTATATTTATATCTTTATATTTATATTTATATTTAAATGATATTTATATCATTACCCTAACCCTGCCTAATGCTTTTTTGACCCCTAATGATAAACACTAACCTCAACCAAACTCTAACCTGAACCTGACCCTAATAGTTCCCATAGCTCTAAACCTGACCCTTAGCCCTAAACCTAACCCTTACACTAGACTTAGCCATAAACCTAATCCTGAAACTGTCCTCTCCTCAACTGTAACCCCACACCTGATATTAGCCCTAGCCCTAATCCTAGCCATAACCCTAACGAAAACCCCAGACCTTATCCTAGCCCTAAACCTAGATTAATCTTAACCCTATACCTAGCCCTAACTCTAACCCCAATACTAACCCTAGCCCTAATCTTAGCCCTAATTTCACCCCATCTTTAAACCTAACCCTAACCCTAGATCTAAGCATAAATATAACTCTCACACTAGCCCTATCACTAGTTCTAACCATATCCCTTAACGTAACCTAAACCTAGCTCTAAACTTAGTCCTAATCCATGCCCTGTCCATAGCCCAAGCACTAAGATTAGATCATAATCTATTTCTAAATCTAAACCTAACCGGAAGCCTAAGCCTAACCCTAAAACTAGCCTTAATCCTACACTAATCCTAAAACTAGCCCTAATCCTAGCCCTAGCCTTAAAACAACCTGAGCCATAAGCTCTATTCCTAACCCTTAAACTAAAACAAACCCTAACCATACACCTACACCTAACCCTAGCCCTAATTCGAGTTTTAAGAAGAACCCTAAAACTAACCCTGACACTGACTCTGACATTAACACTAATCCTAGCTCTAAATATCACCCTAATCCTAACACTAACCCTAACATTAATGTTAGCCCTAAACTTAACCCTAAAATTAGCCCTAATCATAGCCCTTGTACTTACATTAGCCATAATCCTAACCCTACCACTAACTTAACCCATATCCTAGCCCTAAACTGAGCCCTAACCTGAGCTTTAACTCTAACCCTAACCCTAACCCTAGCCCTAGCCCTAATTATAACCATAGCCCTAGCCCTCCCCTATACATTACCATAACAATACCCTAACCCTAATGCTAACCCTAGGCCTAAACCTAACCCTATCTCTAATCCTATCCCTATCCATTTCCCTAAACTAAACATGAACCCTAATTCTAAGCCTCTCATTACCCTAACCCTTACCCTAATGCTAATTCAATCCCTTTAAGCCTGAACCTATTCCAAACCCTAACCTAGACCTTCAACTTAATAATATCCCCAGGCCTAAACCTGACCCTAACCCTAAACCTAAACCTTACACTAAATGTACCCATAATCGTAACCCTAAAACCATCTTTAAACATAATTCGAGACTTAAAATTAGCCATACTCCTAATCCTAGCCCTAACCCTAAAAGAAACCCTAGCCCTCATCCTAGCCCTAAAGCTACCCTTAATCATAACCCTAATCCTAACTCTTATTCTAAACATCACCCTACCTCTAAAACTAGCATAAAACCATCCTTCACCCTAAACTAAATCCTAAATCTAACCCTAATTCTATGCTTAAACTGAACACTAACCATAGACCTAATCCAAGCCCTAATTTAGCCCTATCCCTAAACCTCACCCTAACCTTAGCCTTAAGACTTACAATAATTATCATACTAGCCCTATCACTAGTTCTAATCCTACCCCTTACCATAACCATAAGCCTAACCCTAACCCTTGCCCGATCCTTAGTCCTAGCCCTAACCCTAATCCTAAACCTCACACTAACACTAAACCTAATCCTAACTCTATTCATAAAACTAGCCCTAACTCTACCACTAGCAGTAAAACAAAAACAAGCAATAGTCCTAACCCTAAACCTAACATAAACCAAACCCTAACACTACTACACCTAGACCTAACTATAGCCTTAATTCGAGTACTAAACATAACCTTAAAAGTATACCTGACTCTGACTCATATGCTAAACTCACCCTAGCTTGAAACACCATCCTAAACTTAAACCTAAACTTAACAGTGACCCTAGCCCTTATTTGAGTCCAAAACCAAATCCTGACCCTGACTCATATCCTAAAATTAACCCTAGCTCTAAATATCACCCTAAATTTAAACTTAACCCTAACACTAAAACTATGCCTACCCCTACCCCTAACCCTAAACTAACCCTAATTGTAACCCTAGTTCTTATATTAGCGATTGCCCTAACCCTAGTCCTAACCCTAACACAAAACTAGCCCTAATCCAAACCCTAACCCTAACTTTAACCCTAACCCTACCCTAACTTTAGCCCTAAACCTAGCTCTAAAACTATCCCTTACCCTAAGTGAAACCTTAACACTAATGGTTAACATAGACCTACCCCTAATCCTTAGGCTAACCAAAATTTTAACACTGTTAATAGTCCTGAACCTAGCCCTCATTCTACCTCTAATCCTATCCCAAACCCTTTCACTAATCCTGACCCTTATTCTGACCCTAACAGAAACCCTAGGTCTAAAACTGACCCTAAACCTAGAGCAAACCCTAACACTGGCCATACCGCTAACTTATACCTAAAACTAACCCTAAACCTAGCCCTAAGACTAACTCTCACACTATCCTTATCCCTACTTCTAAGCCTATCCATTACCATAATCCTAACCCTAGTCCTAAACCTTGCCCTATCCTTAGTCCTAGCTCTAACCCTAGATCTAACTTTAACTCAAAATCTAACCCTAAACCTAAGCCTAAGCCAAACATTAAAACTAGCCCTAACCCTAATGCTAATGGTAAAACTAGCCCTAACCCTAACCCCAGCAGTAAAACAAACTGAGCATAAGCCTTAACCATAAACCTTAACTTAAACCAAACCAAACCTTAACACTAAAACTAGACATAACCATAGCCTTAATTCGAGTCCTAACCCTAACCTTAAAATCTAACCCTGACCCTAACTCATATCCTAATGCTCACCCTAGCTCTAAACACCCTCCTAACCTTAAACTGGAACCTAAAAGTAAATCTATTCCTAATTTGAGTCCTAACCCTAACCCTGACCCTGACTCATATCCTAACACTAACCCTAGGTCTAAATATTATCTTAACCTTAAACCTAACCCTAACACTAGACCTACCCCTAACCCTAAATCTAACCCTCATTGTAACCCTAGTTCTTACATTTGCCATTGCCCTATCATGAGCCCAAAACCTAACCCCAAAACTAGCCCTAATCTGAGCCCTAAACCTAGATTTAACCCTAACCCTAATTCTAGCCCTAACCCTAGCTCTAAGGCTATCACTTACCCTATTAATAACCCTAACCCTAATGGTAGCCCTAGACCTATGCCTAATCCTTAGGCTAACCAAAATCCTAACCTTATTAGTAGTCTTGAACCTAGCCCTCATTCTAGCTCTAATCCTATGCCAAACTTGAACGCTAACCCTGACCCTTCTCCTGACCCTAACACAAACCTTAGTTCTAAACCTGACCCTAACACTAGACTAAAACCTAACACTAGCCCTTGACCTAAACCTAATCCTAAATCTAGCCTTATATCTAGCTTTAGAACTAAACAAAAACCTAGTCCTAGACATAACAATAACCCTTATCCTAACAAAAACTCTACCCTAACCCTAGACATAAACCTACTCCTAATTCTGGCTATAACCTAACTTGAACTCTAACCCAACCACTGACTCTTCCTTTAACCATAAACCTACTTCTAAGCCTGACCCTAACTCAAAATCTAAAACTAACACTAGATCTTGGCATAACCCTAACCATAAGACTATCCCTAATCATATTCCTAGCTCTTACATTATGCACAGCTTTAAACCTAGGCCTAAACCTAACACAAAACCTGGAGCTAATCCTAGGCCTTAACCTAGCCCTAAGCATAACCCTAACCCTAACCATAGACCTGACCCAAACTTAACTGTCACCTTAGTCCTAACCGTAGCTCAAAACCTAACCCTTACTATAAACATAAACCTAGAATTATCCCTGAATCTAACCCTAAACCTAGTCCTAATTCTAACCGTAACCCTAGCCCTAACCCTAGATCTAAACCTACCCATTACCCTAACCCTAACGAAAATGTAACCCTAGCCTTAACCCTAACTGTAATCCTAACCCTAAAGAGAAAACTAACCCTAGACCTAACCCTAAACTAATACTCGCTATAGCCCTAACCATAGATCAAACTCTAAGCCTTACCATAAACCTAAACATAACCAGAAACCTAACCCTAACCCTAAACTTAAACCTAGCCCTGTCCCTAAACATAAACTTACATCTAACCCTAACCCTAAACTTAATTATAACCATTCCCCTAACCCTAACTCTAACCCTAAACCTACCATAATCCTATCCCTAAACATAATCCTGAACCTAACCCTTGCTCCAACACTAATCATAGCTCAGAACCTAACTCTGACACTAAACATAACACTAACTCTAACTGTAGTTCTAACCCATACCCTAACACTAACTCAAGACCTAATCCTAACCATGAGTCTAGCTATAAAGTTAACTCTAACTGTACCATTGCCCTAATAATAACCCATACCCTAATGCTAATTCTAGGCCTAACCCTATCTCAAGACCTAATCCTAACCATAATCCTAGCCCTAAACTTAACTCTAACTGTATCCATGATGCTAAACATAACCCTTCCCCTAATGCTAACCCTAGGCCTAACACTAAACCTATCACTAACCCTAACCCTATCAATTACCCTAAACCTAACCTTCACCCTAAATCTAACCCTATCATTACCTTAACCATAATCCTAATTCTAATTTGAGCCCTAACTCTAAACTCAAACCTAAAAGAAACCCTAACGATGACACTGACCCTTATAATTCACCTAGCTCTAACCTGACCCCTACCCTAAACCTAATCCTAAAACTATCTATTACTATAACCCTAGACCTGACATTAGCCATAGATATAATCCTAGCACTAACCTGAACACAAACCCTAGCCCATATTAGCACTAAACTTAGCCTTAATCATAACCCTAACCTTAAACCTAGGTCTAACTTAAAACCAGCCCTATCCCTAATCTTAGACCTAACTTAGCCCTATCCCTAACCCTAACACTAACCCTAGCCCTAAAACTAAGTCTAACTCTCTCCCTAGCCCTAAAATTAGTTCTTATCGTATCCCTTACTGGAATTATAAACCTAGTTCTAATCCTAGGCCTAACCCTAGCCATTTCCTGAGCCCTAGCCCTAACCTTGGATCTAAACTTAACTCTAAATCTAACTCTAATGTAAAGCCTAAGCCTAATTCTAACACTAACCCTAACCCTAAACCTAATGCTACTCCGAAAACTAGCCCTAACTCTAGGCCTAGCCCTAATACAAAACCGAGCCATATCCCTAACCCTAATCCTTAACCTAAACCAAACCCTAACCCTACACCTAGCTCTAACCCTAGCCCTAATTCTACTTTTAAGTTGAACCCTAAAATTAGCCCTAACCCTGATTCTGACGCTAACACTAACCCTAGCTTTAAACATCACCCTAAACATATCACTAGACCTAGCCTTAACCCTAACCCTAACCCTAACCCTAAAACTAGCCCTAAATGTAACCCTAGTACTTACATTAGCCATAACCCTAACCCTAGCCCTAACTCTAACCCCAAACCTAGCCTAATCTGAGCCCTAAACCGAGCTTTAACCCTGATCATAATTGTAACCCTAAACCTAACACTAAGAATAACAATAACCTTAGCTCTAAAACTAGCTCTAACCCTATCAATTACCCTAACCATAATCCTATTGCTAATGCTAACCCTAGGCCTAGACCTTACCATATCCCTAATCCTAACCCTAACCATTACCCTAAACCTAAATTGAAACTTAAACCTAACTATATCCTTACCCTAATCTTAACTGTATGCTAATTCGAGCCCTAAATTGAAACCTTAAGCTATCCCAAACACTAATCACTACCCTGAACCAAACAATACCCTTAACTCTAAACCTGATCCTAACCCTAAACCTAACCCTTACACTACATCTAACCTAACCCTAAACTATCTTTAACTGTAAAGCTGGACCTGAAATTAGCCCTAGCCCTAATCTAGCCCTAAACCTAGCCTTAATCCTAACCCAAACCATAACCCGAGGTTTAAGCCTAATTCTAACCCTTACCCTAGACCTAAACCTACCTATAACCCCATCCCTTACCCTAAACCTAATAATAACCCAAAACCTAACCATAATCTTAAACCTAACCATAACCCTTGCCCTAACCCTAGTGCTAACCCCAACACTAAGCCTAGCACTAACCCTAAGTTAGTCCTTTCCTAACCCTAAACTTAGCCTTAAGACTAACTCTAACTCTTGCCCTAGCCCTAGCCCTAGTTCTATCCTTAGCCCTAGCCCAACACTGGATCTAAACCTAACTCTGAATTGAAACTTACCTCTAAATTTAACCATAACCATAATCCTAAACCAAAACCTAACACTAGTCCTAACAATAATACTAATCCTAAAACTTGCCTTACTCCTAGTCCTAGCCTTAAAACAAAACCAAGCCATATCCCTAACCCTAACCCTTAACCTAAACCAAACCATAAACCTACAGCTAGCCCTAACCCTAACTCTAAAAAAAAACCCCTGACCCTGACCCTGATCCTAAAACTAATCCCAGCTCTAAACATCACCCTAACCTTAAATTAAACCTAACACCAGACCTTTTCTTAACCCTAACCCTGAAACTAGCTCTAACCTTAACCCTAGTTCATACATTAGTCATTGTCATAACACTAGCCCTAACCCTAACACAAATTCTACCCCTAATTCTAATCCTAACTGTTAGAGTCTGTAAACAAGTCAAAATAACACCTGGCATTTTGCCAGGGGAATGTTAAAGTTCGTAAACAAGTCTAGATGGTGCCTGGCAAAATGCCAGAGGGAGTGGTTTGAGAAGTAACAAAAGCGAGCCATTAAGTGTGGAGATTCCTTATTGGTTGACTGATGTATCTAGTTTATGCTAATTAGATAAGCTGTGGAATGTATAAATACTGCTCCTGTCCTGCAATAAACGGCTCCCACTCCTGCTGTATCAACGTACACAAGTTGTTCGTCACCCCCCCCCCCCCCCCCGGTTATTTTGCTGCAGCCGGACTGCGGCAGATGGTGGCCCGTTACGGGGAGCCCCGGGACACTCGGGGGTAAGTGACGAAAAAAAGCTGCCCGTCCATAGATAGGACGGGAGCAAATCTGCTCTTCCCTAGGCAGATAGGGCGAGAGGAAAAATGGCCATTTCAAGAAAATGGAGAAGATTGATACAGTATGTTTGTGTCTTGTTTTGTCTCAGTGTATTGTATTGTCTTTGTGACGAAAATATGGAAGGGGTGAGAAGTAAATTACTAAGGGAAGAAGGCACTCCAGTGGAACCAAGAATACTTAGGGCATGTGTTGATAAAAGCCCAGGAATTCTAGTCAGAAAGAAGAAAGTTCAAAAGAAGAAAGATTATCAGGAAAAATGTTGCAGCAAAAGGCTATTACTAAATACTTTTCGTTACCTGAGGGGAGGGTGCGTGAAGCGGAGAGGTGGCTGCCGAGTGTGCAAGCTGGTCACAGTGCAGCAAGGATTTTCCAAGAGGCGGGGGCGACTGGCCCTTCCCTGCCTCCTGGCCGGGGAGCCGGCTCTTCTACTACCGAGAGCCCAAACCCAAATCTAGACCTGACCTGGAGGCACAGTCTCGCAGGCTCTTGCTCCCTGTGCCCAGTAGCAGTTTGAGTCCAGGACACTCCCCAGGGCCATCTGGGGATGCCCAGGCACTACAGCCAGCAGAGGACGCTACTGGTATCCCTGATGTTTGGTCATTTTCAATGCCAATAACTAAACTACAGTGGTTCTCCCACACCTGGAAGCTAATGAGTAATGAACACTATTAAGGCTTATTTCAAATGTAAAAAAACCTTGAGATAATGTACTAAATTGTTCAGAAGGTTGTTTTCTTAGTCGAATGCTACAGGACTTTCTTTAGCCATCCGGAGTTCCTGCCTTCGTCCCAGTGCCGGTAAAGACCAAGTTGGAAGAATTTCCAGTGTTGCTGAAAACCGGATGAGACTTCGGCTGAGAAACAGATGAAACTTCGGATCAAGCTAGCTGCCTGCAGAACTTACCTGGACTGTGATTTAAGCTAGCTGCCTGCAGAACTTACCTGGACTGTGATTTACCTAGACTGTGAGTTAATCTATTGAGACACTGCTTTACCTGGACTGAGACAACAAACTGTAATCTACAACAAATTGTAACTCGGTATCTTTGCTAACGGTGTCATTGCTGGTATAATTTTTCCAAGGGCTTCTTGCATGGAGCCATCAATTGGCTTGGTACTGTGGCATTTTGTATCCTCCCTTTCTGTTTGTAGCAGGTTATTTATGGTGTTTCTGTAATAACCACTATGGTCGTTATTTAAATTAAAAAAAAGGGGGAAATGTTAGAGTCTGTAAACAAGTCAAAATAACACCTGGCATTTTGCCAGGGGAATGTTAAAGTTCGTAAACAAGTCTAGATGGTGCCTGGCAAAATGCCAGAGGGAGTGGTTTGAGAAGTAACAAAAGTGAGCCATTAAGTGTGGAGATTCCTTATTGGTTGACTGATGTATCTAGTTTATGCTAATTAGATAAGCTGTGGAATGTATAAATACTGCTCCTGTCCTGCAATAAACAGCTCCCACTCCTGCTGTATCAATGTACACAAGTTGTTCGTCACCCCCCCGGTTATTTTGCTGCAGCCGGACTGCGGCACCTAACCCTAACTTAAACCCTAATCTTAACCCTAACTAGCCATTACCCTAACCATAAACCAACCCCTACCCCTAGCTCTAACCTTATCCCTTACCCTAAGACAAACCCTATAC
Organism: Marmota flaviventris; assembly: GCF_047511675.1. Lineage (NCBI taxonomy): Eukaryota > Metazoa > Chordata > Mammalia > Rodentia > Sciuridae > Marmota > Marmota flaviventris. Next base: position 73,106,830 of record NC_092511.1, read on the forward strand.
CAAATGCTAACCCTAGTCCTAACCTTAATCCTTAGCCTAACTTAAACACTAACAGTATTACTAGTCCTAACCCTAGCCCTCATTCTAGTTCTAACCCTAACCTTGACCCTTATTCTGATCCTAACAGTAACCCTAGGTCTAAACCTGACTCTAACCCTAGACCAAACCCTAACACTAGCCCTACTGGTAAGCCTATTCCTGTACCGGACCATAACACTAGAACTAGACCCCAAACTAATCCTAAATATAGCTATAATTCTAGCCCTAGGCATAAACAAAACCCTAGCTCTAGCGCTAACAATAACCCTTAACCTAAACTAAACACCCTGCCCCTAGACCTAACACTAGTCCTAATTCTGGCTCTAACCCTAACCCTTATCCTACCCAGAACACTGACCCTGACCCTAACATTAACCTATCTCTAAACCTGACCCTAACCCAAAACCTAGTCCTAATACTAGACCTAGCCAACACCCTAACCCTAATACTAGCCCTAAACATAACCCTAGCCCTAACACTTTTTTAACCCTAATCTTAACCATATCAGTAGCCCTAACCCTAACCATAGTCCTAACCCTAACCCTAACCCTAATACAAAACCTAGCCATAATCCTAGGCCTAAACTTAGCCCTAAGCTTAACCTAACCCTAACCCTAGCCCTAACACTAACACTTTCCTTAGACCTAACACTAGCTCAAAGCCAAACCCTTACCATAAAAAACCCTAGCCCTATACTAAACCATAAACCTAACTCTAGCTCTTATCCTAACCTTAATCCCAGCTCTAACTTTAGTTCTAACCCAGTCAATTACCCTAACCCTAACCCTAACCCTAATTATAACCCTATCCCTAACACTAAACCTAACCCTAAACATAAAGGTATCCCAAGACTTAACCATAAACCTAAACCTCAAAATAGCCCTAGCCCTAGCAGAAACATTAAGCCTTACACTAAACCTAATCCTAAGACTAGCCCTAAATTATAACCTAACCCTAATCATAAATCTAACATTATCCATTACCCTAAAACTAACCCTAACTGTAATGAAAACTCTAGCCATAACCCAAACCCTAAACCAAACCCTAACCATAAACACATCCCTAGACCTAAACGTAAACCTAACCCTCACCCTAGCCATTACCCTAGCTCAAACACTAACCCTTACTCTAACCTAACCTAACCATAACCTTGGCCTTAACCTAACACTTACCATAAACCAAACCCTAGCCCTATCCCTAAACCCAACTCTAATTTTAGACATAATCCAAACCATAACCTAGCCCGAACCCTAGCTCTAAATCTATCCATTATACTAAACACAACCCTAACCTAATGCTAAACTTAACCCTATTGCTAAACCTAACCCATCCATTACCCTAAACCTTAACTGAAACCTAAACCTAACCCTATCCATTACCCTAACCATAAGCCTAAACCTAACACTAATTCAAGCCCTAAACCTTAACTTTGACCAAAACCAAATGCTAACCCTGACCCTAACCCTAATAATACCTTAACTCTAAACCTGACCCTTACCCTAAACATAGCTCTGACACTAGACCTAGCAATAACCTAACCCTAAAACTCTCCTTAATCATAACTCTGGACTTGACATTAGCCTAGCCTAGTTCTAGCCCTTAACCTAAAAGAAACCCTAGCCCTAAACCTAGCCTTAATCCTAACCTAAACATATCCCTAGCCCTAATCCTATTTCTAATCCTCACCCTAGCCCTAAAGCTACCTGTAACCCCACCCATTCCCCTAAACTTAATCCTAACTCCAATGCTAATCCTAAACCAAGCCCTACCCTTAGGCCTATCCCTAACACTAACCTTAGACCTAATCCTAGCCCTATTTTAGCTTTAACCCTAACCCTAAGCCTAAGCCTAGTCCTAAATCTATATCTATATCTCGTCCTAAATATATATCTAACTCTCATCCTAGCCATTTTTCTAGTTCTAACCCTTTCCCTTACCATAACACTAACCCTGGATCTAGCCCTAACTCTAAATCTAACCCTAACCCTAAGCCTACACCTCACCCTAACACTAGCCCTAACCCCAACACTAATTCAAAATCTAACCCTAACCCTAGCCCTAGCCCTAAATGAAAACCGAGCCATAGCCCTAACCCTAACCCTAACGCATAGAAGTCAAGATGAAGTGAAACCTGAAAACACAAACTGTTCCTGACAGCAAACCTTGAACTGAGAAGGCCCAACCTGGGAAACATGGTAATGCTAGGTAAAAGACAAATCCTTACCGGTATCAAAGAAATTTGAACAAAACTAACTCTAACTCGAACATTAGTTCTAACCCTAGCCCTAACCCTAATCCTAAAACTAAGGCTTTCTTGTTTATAGAGCTTGATCATAAAAGTCCCAAACTTGGGGTGCCTAGTAGGGCAAGGTAACAGATGAATCCTGCCCAATATAAAAAATTCTGACCAATATTTGGGGAAGGTGTTTCAGTACATGCCTATTTTCCCTGTTTTCTCCTAATGTGTTCTTGGATAAATTGTTTTTTCATGCTTCAGCTTAAGGTATTTTCACAAGAAACAAACCAGAGCATGCCGACAGTGAAGATATTGAGTGTGTGAAGCTTCATGCAGCTAGCAACAACCCTGTTTGATTACCGGCTCCATTTCCATTCACACCTATAGGCCATAATGTAGTGAAAACTAAAAATTTAAACTTTCCTGACACTGAATCATTGAACCTTGAAGGCCCAAACTTGGGGAGCCTACTAAGGTTGGTCAAAGATGAATCCTGTACAGTATCAAAGTAACCTGACCAAAAAAAAAAAAAAAAAAAAAAAAAAATCGAAGCTCTTTCAGTACATGTGGATTTTGCTTGCTCATAAAGCACTCAGAGATAAAGCTGTTTCTTTCTACTTCAGCTTAGGGATACTTCACAGGAAACAAACCAGAGAATATTCACTGAGAACTGATTGAGTGTGTGAAGTTTCAAGTAGCTAGCACAAACCCTGTTTGATTTCCATCTTCATTTCCATTCACCCCAATAGGGCAAAAAGAAGAGAAACATGAAAATTGAAACTGTTCCTGAGAGAAAACCCTTTTATGTAAGAGGCCCAAACATTTGGAGTATAGTCAAAATAAAACTAGTGCTAAGCCTAACCCTGGAATTCAAACAAAACCGAGCAATAGACTTTACCCGAAACCTTAACTTAAAACAAACCCTGAATTACACCTAGAACAAATCCTAGCCTAATTCATGTCCTAAACCTAATCTTAAAATTAACCCTGACCCTGACTTAAACCCTAACACTCACCCTAGCTCTGAAACTCCACTCTTACTTTAAACCAAACCCCAACAGTAAACCTAGTCCTAATTTGAGTCCTCATCCTAAAACTAACCCTTTCCCTGACTCCTACTAACAATAACCCAAGCTCTAAATTCATCCTAACCTTAAACCAAACCATAAACACTAACCCTAAATCTAACTAAATTGTAATCCTGATTCTTACATTATTCATTGCCCTAACCGTAGCCCTAATGCTAATACAAAAACTAGCCATAATCTGAGCCCTAAACCTAGCTTTAATACTAACCCTAATCCTAACCCTACCCCTAACATTAGCTCTAACTCTATCCCTAAACCTAAACAAAACCCAAACCCTAATGGTAACCCTAGACCTATCCCTAATCCTTAGGCTAATCAAAATCCTAACCCTATTAATAGTCCTAAACCTAGCCCTCATTCTAGCTCTAACCTATCCCAAACCCTAACCCTAACCCTGACCCTTATTCTGACCATAATCCTAACCCTAGTTTTAAACCTGATTCTAACCCTACACCAAACCTTAACACTACCCCTACCAGTAAACTTATACTAAACCTGACTCTACCACTAGCCCTTGACCTAAACCTCATCCTAAATGTAGCCTTATCTCTAGCCCAAGACCTAAACAAAAACCTAGCCCTAGCCCTAACAATAACCCTTAACCTAATGCAAAGTCTAACCCTACCCCTAGACATAAACCTAATCCGAATTCTGGCTTTAACCTTACCCCTAACACTAACCTGAAAACAGAACCTGCAGTTAACATTAAGCTAACTCTAAACGTGACCCTAACTGAAAATCTAAACCTGACACTAGACCTAGCCATAACCCTAACCCTACAACTAGCCCTAATCGTAATCCTAGCTCTTACATTACCCATAGCCCTAACCCTACACCTTAACCTAACAAAAAACCTCGAGTGAATCCTAAGCTTAAACCTAGCCCTAGGTGTAACACTAACCCTAACCCTAGCCCTAATTCTAACCCTAACTGTAGCCTTAGTCCTAAATTTACTCAATGCCTAACTCTTACCATAAATATAAATTTAGACATATCCCTAACTCTAACCTTAACCCTAGACCTAACCCTAAACTTAACCCAATCCCTAAACCTAGCTCTGAACATACACATTACCCTAACCCTAACCCTAACCCTATTGATAACCCTAGCCGTAACCCTAACCCTAATCAGAAAACTAACCCTAGACCTAACACTAAACCTAACACTTGCCATAACTCTAACTCAAGCTCAAACCCTAACCTGCACTAGAAACCTAAACCTAACCATGCCTTAACCTTAACCCTAAAACTAAATCTAACCATAAACCTAAATCTAAACTTACATCTAACCATATCCATTACCCTAACCCTTTTCCTGACCCTAATCATAAACGTAGCCCTAACCCTAACCCTACGGTAATCTTAACCCTAGACCTAACACTGAACCTAACCCAAAACTTAGGGCTATTAAACCTAGCTTAGGGTTAGGGATAGGGTTATACTTAGGGTAAATTTTAGGTTTTGAGCTAAGGTTGGGTCCAGGACAACAGTTAGGTTTAGTGTTATGGTCAGGGTTAGGTTTAGGGTTAGGGCTAGGGATATCATTAGGGTTAGGATTAGGTTTAGAGTAAGAGATTTGGTGAGATGTAAGGTTAGCTTTTTGGTTAAAGTTAGGGATAGTTTTAAGTTTAGTATTAGGGCTAGGTTTACTGTTGGTTTTAGGGTAAGAGTTAGCGTTTGAGTTAGGGTTAATGCTTTGTCGAGGTTTAGGTTTAGGTTTAGGTCTAGGGTTAGGTTTATGGTTAGGGTAAGGGTTTAGTTAGGGTTATGGATAGGGTTATCATTAATGTCAGGGTTAGAATTAGGGTAATGGCTAGGGTTAGAGCTAGTGTTAGGTCTAGGGTTAAGGTTAGGATTAGGGCTATGGTTAGGGTTATGGTTTGGGATAGTGATAGGTTTATGTTTAGGTTAAGGGTTAGGATTTGAGCTAGGGTTAGTCTAAGGTGAGGGTTAGGACTAGGGTTAGGGTTAGTGTGAGGGTTATTCTTAGGGTAGAATTAGGCTTCGATTAGGGTTAGGATTATTTAAGTTTTGTGTTAGATTTAGGCCTAGGATTAGTGCTATGTGTTATGTAAGTTCTATGGTTCTGATTAGAGCTAGTTTTAGGGTTAGGGTTATGACTAGGTCTACAGTTAGTTTTAGATTTTGGGTTAAGTTCAGGTTTAGAGCTAGGTTGATTGTTAGTCTCAGGGCCAGTGTTCAGGTTAAAATTAGGGTTGGGGTGAAATCCAAAATAGTACTAGGGTTAGGTCTAGTGGTAGGGTTAGTGTTTGGTTTAGGTTAATGGTTATTGTTTGGGCTAGCACTAAGTTTTTGTTTAGGTCAAGGGCTAGAGTAATAGCTAGATTTAGGATTAGGTTTAGGTATGGGGCTAGTGTTAGGATTAGGTTTAGGTATAAGGTTACTGGTAGGGCAGTTTCAGGTTTGTTTCTGTTTAGGGTCAGGTTTAGACCTACAATTAGTGTTAGGGTCAGAATAAGGGTGAAGTTTAGGGTGAGGTTGGGGTTAGGATTAGATCTAGAATGAGTGCTGGTGTTAGGACTAGTAATAGGGTTATTGTTTGGGTTTGGCTAAGGATTAGGATTAGAACTAGAGTTAGCATTATGAATAGGGTTTGGTTTAGGGTAATGGATAGAATTAGATCTAGGGTTAGGGCTAGGATTAGGGTTAGGGTTAGGGCTAGTATTAGGGTTAGGGTTAGGGTTAAATCTAGTTTTAGGGCTTGGATTAGGGCTATTTTTTGTTAGAGTTAGGGCTACAGTTTGGCTAAGGCCAATGTAAGAACTAGGGTTATGATTAGGGTTAGTTTTAGGGTTAGGGTTTTGGATAGGTCTAGTGTTAGCATTAGTTTCAGGGTTAGGGTGATATTTAGAGCTAGGGTTTGTGTTTGATATGAGTCAGAGTGAGGATTAGTTTTAGGCCTAGGACTCGAATTAGAGCTCGGTTTATCAGGTTATGGCTAGTTATGGTTTAGTGTTTGGTTTAGGTTAAGATTTAGGGTTAGAACAATGGCACAGTTTTAATTTAGGGCTAGGGCTTGGATTAGGGCTAGTTTTAGGATTAGCAATAGTGTTATAGCTAGTTGTAGAATGAGGTTTAGGCTTAAGATTAGGGTTAGATTTAGAGTTATGGTTAGATCTAGGGTTAGGGCTATGGCTAGCTTTAGGACTCAGGTTAGGTCTATTGTGAGGGTTACAGTAACGAATAGGGTTATAAATAGAAATAGGACAAGGGTGTGAGTTAGAGTTAGTCTTAGGGCTAGGGTTATGGGTAGGGTTGAGGTTATGGTTCAAATAGGGCTAGGATTAGTGCTAGGATTAGTGCTAGGGTTAGGCCTATGTTTAGGGCTGGGGTTAGGGTTAGTTTTAGGGGAAGTGATGGAGTTATTTAGCTAGGTTCAGTGCTAGGGCGAGGGTTATATTTAGGGAATAGGGCTAGGGTGAGGTTTCGGGTTAGGATTAAGTCTAGGTTTAGGGCTAGGATGAGGGTTAGGGTTTGTGTTAGGTTTAGGACTAGGGTTAGGGCTAGGGATAATGTCAGGTCTAGGGTTATGGTTAGGGATAGTGTTAGGAATAGGTTTATGGCTAGGTCTAGTGTAAGGGATAGGTTTAGTTTAGGGCTCAGGTATAGAGCTAGGTTATTATTAGGGTCAGAGTATGGTTTAGGGTTTGGTTTGGGTTAAGGTTTAAGTTTAGGGCTTAAATTAGCATTGTGGTTAGTGTTGGGGTTAGAGTAATGGATAGAGTTAGGTTTACAGTTCAGGTTAGGTTTAGAGTAATATATAGGGATAGTGTTAGGGATAGGGTTAGGGTTAGACTGAGGGTTAGCATTTGGTTTAAGCTAACCTAATGAACAGGTTTAGTGCTTGTGTTAGGGCTTAGGTTAAGGTTATGATTAGGGCTAGAATTTGGGTTACTCCCAGGGTTAGTGTTATGGTTCGGTTTAGGGTAAGTGTTAGGGTTTGAGCTAGGTTTAGGGCTAGGGCAAGGGTTAGTGTCAGAATCAGGGCTACAATTAGGGCTACGGTTAGTGTTAGTGTAAGAGTTAGGGTTAGGGTAAGGGCTAGTGTTAGCATTAGGTTTAGGGTTATGTTTAAGGTAATGGATAAAGTTAGAGCTAGGATTTGGGCTATGGTTACATTTAGGATTAGGGATAGGGTTAGGGTTAGGTTTAGAGCTAGGTTTATGTTTAGAGTAAGGGTTAGAGTTTGAGCTAGGATTAGGGCTAGGGCAAGCATTAAGTTTAGTGTTTGTGCTAGGATTAGGGTTAAGGTTATGCTTAGGTCTAGGTTTAGGGCTTGTATAGGGGTAGAATATGTGTGAGGTTTATGGCTAGTGGTAATGTAAGGGCTAGGGTTATGGTTATGGCTAGTGTTTTGGGATAAGGTTATAGATATGTCTAGTGTTAGGTTTAAGTTTTCGGAAGGATAAGGTTTAAAGATAGGGTTTGTGTTAGGGTAAGCGTCAGTGTTTGGGCTAGCATTGGGTTTATTGTTAGGGCCAGAATTAGAACTAGGTTTAGGTCTAGAGCTAGGGTTATTCTTTGTGTTAGGTTAATGGTTATTTTAGGGCTAGGGATAGGTTTTTGTTTGGGACTAGGGTTAGAGTTATGGCTATATTTAGGATTAAATTTAGATCTAGTGCTAGTATTATGGTTAGTTTTAGGTATAGGTTTACTGGTAGGGCTAGTGTTAGGGTTCAGTTTAGTGTTAAGATCAGGCTTTGACCTAGGGTTAGTGTTAGTGTCAGAATAAGGGTAATAGTTTGGCTTAGGCTTTGGGTTAGGTTAGAGATAGAATAAGGGCTAGGATTAGGGCTAGTAATATAGTTAGTGTTTGGGGTAAGCTAAGGATTAGGATTTAAACTAGGGTAGCATTAGGGTGAGAGTTTGTCTTAGGGTAAGGAATAGGTTTAGAGCTAGGGTTTGGGTTATTGTTAGGGTTAGGGTTAGGGTTAAGGTTAAAGCTAGGGTTGAGGCTCAGATTAGCGCTAGGTTTTGTGTTAGGGTTAGGGCTATCGCTAATGTAAGAATTAGCTTTACGTTTAGGGGTAGTTTTAGCATTAGGATTAGAGCTAGGTCTAGTGTTTTGTGTAGGTTTATGGTTAGAGTGATGTTCAGTGTAGGGTTAGTTTTAGGGTCAGAGTCAGGGTCAGTATTAGATATAGGGAAAGCTTTAGGACTAGGTGTGACATTAAGATTTGTTTTAAGTTAAGAGTTAGTCTTAGGCCTATAGCTCAGTTTTGTTTGTGGGCTATGGCTAGGGTTAGGGCTAGTTTTCAAATTAGAATTAGAGTTAAGGCTATTGTTAGTGTGAGGTTTAGTTTTAGAGTTAATGTTAGATTTAGAGTTAGGGTTAGTTCTAGGTTTAGGACTATGGCTAGTTTTAGGACTAAGTTTAGGGCTAGTTATATGGTTAGGCAATAGATAAGTTTGGTACTAGAAGTAAGTCTAGGGCTAGAGTTAGGGTTAGTCTTAGGGCTAGTGTTAGAGTTAGGGTTACAGGTAGCAATAAATTAGGGGTAGGATTTGAGCTATGGTTAGTGTTAGGATTAGGCCTAGAGTTAGGGCCAGGGTTAGTGTTAATGGTTGTGTTAGGGTTAGGGTTAGGGATAGGGCAAAGGATGTGGTTATACCTAGGTTCAGAACTAGGGCGAGGGTTGAAATTAGGGTGTGTGCTATGGTTAGGGTTCAGGTTAGGATTAAGGCTAGGTTTAGGACTATCATAAGGACTCGGGTTTGTGTTAAGTTTAAGGCAAGAATAAGGTAGAGTGCTAATGTCAGGTCTAGGGTTACAGTTAGGGATACTGTTAGGGTTAGTTTTATGGCTAGGTCTAGTTTAAGGGTTATGTTTAGGGTAAAGGTCAGTTTAGAACTAGGTGAGTTATTAGAGCCAGTGTCTTGCTCAGAGTTTGGGTTAGATTTTGGTTTATTTTTAGGGCTTGAATTAGCATTAGGTTAGTTAAGCTTAGAGTTAGGGTTAGAGTAATTGATAGGGTTAGGTTTAGTGTTAATTTTAGGTTTAGGTAAGGATAGGATTACTATTAGCGATAGGTTTGGGGTTAGGCCTAAATGGATAGTGTCAGATTTAGGTTTAGGTCTAGGGTTCGTGTTAGGTTTAGCGTAACTCTTAGGGTTTTTGCTAGGATTAGGACTATGGCAAATGTTAGTTTTATGGTTAGGTTTAATTTTAGTATTTGTGTAGGTTTAGGGTTAGGACTAGGGTTAAGTTTAGAGTTAGGGTTAGAGTAGGTTTAGGGTTAGCTCTAGTGTTATCATGATGTTTATAATTAGGGTTAGGGTAATGGGTGGGTTATAGCTATGTTTAAAGCTATGTTTTGGTTAGGCTTATGTTTCGGGTAATGGATAGGTTTAGGTCTAGGGTTATGGTTAGGATTAGGGCTAGGGTTAGTTTTAGGTCTAGGGTTACTGTTAGGGTTAGGTTTAGGGTAAGTGTTAGGGTTTGAGCTATGGTTAGGGCTAGGTTGATGATTAGGTTTAGTGTCAGGTCTAGGTTTAGAATTAGGGTTAAGTTAAAGGCTAGGATTATCATTAGGGTTAGGGTTATGTTTACGGTAATGAATAGGGTTAGACCTAGTGTTAGGGCTAGGATTATGGTTAGATTAAGTCTAGGAGTAGGTTTAGGGTTAGGGCCAGATTTAGGATTAGGGTTAGGTTTAGTGTAATGGTTAGGGCTAAGGTTTGCTTAGGGTTAATTCGTGGTGTAGGGCTCAGTTTAGGGATAGATTTTGGGTTAGGTTAAGGCTACGGCTAATGTAAGAACTAGAGTTATGATTAGGGCTACTTTTAGGGTTACAGTTAGGGCTAGTACTAGTTTTAGGTTTACAAACACTTTTACGGCAATGTTAGAGCTAGGGTTAGTTTAAGGTCAGAGTAGGCTCAAGGTTAGTTTTAGGGTTAGGTTAGGAATGGAATTAGGGCTAAGGTTAGGGCTAGGTGTAGGGTTAGGTTTTGGTTTAGATTAAGTGCTAGGGTTAGGGTTAGGTCTCAGTTTTGTTTTAAGGCTTGAACTAGATTAGGGCTAGTTTTAGGATTAGTTTTAGTGTTAGGGCTAGTGTTACTGTGAGGTTTTGGCTTAGGGTTAGGGTTGGAGTTAGAGTTATGGTTAGTTCTAGGGTTAGGGCTAGGGCTAGTGTTAGTGCTAAGGTTAGGGGGAAGTGTTAGGCTTATGGTAAGGGATAGGGTTAGATCTAGGAATAGGGCTAGGCAAGAGTTCGAGTTAGTCTTAGTGCTAGTGATAGGATTAGGGCTAAATTAGTGCTAGGATCAGGTCTAGGATTAGTAAGGGTTAAGTCTAGAGTTAGAGTTAGGTTTAGATTTGGGGTAAGGGATGGGGTTATAGCAAGGTTCAGAACTAGGGCAAGGGGTAAAATTAAGGATAGGGCTACAGTTCGGGGTCGGGTTAGGATCAAGGCTAGGTTTAGGACTAGGATGAGGGCTAGAGTTTGTGTTAGGTTTCTTGCAAGTATTAGGGCTAGGGCTAATATCAGGTCTAGGGTTTTGGTTAGGGATAGTTTAGGTGTAAGATTTATGGCTAGGTCTAGTTTCAGAGTTATGTTTAGGGTGAGGTTCAAGTTGAGAGCTAGCAGTATTATAATAGTCAGAGTCAGTTTTGGGGTTTGGGTTAGGTTGAGGTTTAGGAATATGGCTCAAATTAGCATTAGGTTTGAGTTAGGGTTAGGGTAATCGATAAGGTTAGGTTTAGGCTTTAGGTTTGGTTTAGGGCTCAGGTTAGATTTAGGGTAATTGATAAGGTTATGGTAAGGCCTAGGGTTAGCATTAGGTTTATGGTTATCATTTTGTAATGGAAGGGGTTAGAGCTAGGATTAGAGGTAGTGTTATGTTTAGGATTTGGGCTAGAGTTAGGGTTAGTATTAGGCTTATCATTTTCTTAAGGTTAGGTTAAGGGTAAGGGTCAGGGATTGAGTAAGTGTTAGGGCTAGGTTGAGGCTTCAGGGATAGAGTTAGGGTTAGGGTTAGGGTTAGGGCTAGGTTTAGCATTAGGTTTAGGGTTATGGTTAGGGTAATGGATAGAGTTAGAGCTAGGGTTTGGGCTATGGTTACAGTTAGGATTAGGGCTAGGATTGGGGTTAGGTTTTGGGCTAGGGTTATGTTTAGGGTAAGGGCTAGGGTTTGAGCTAGTGTTAGTGATAGTGCTGGGTGGAGGATTAGGTTCAGCCTTAGGTCTAGGGACAGAATTATGGTAGGTTTAGGGTTAGGGTTAAGGTTAGGGCTAGGGTTATCATTAGGGTTAGGATAAGGGTTAGGGTAATGGATATGGTTAGATTAGGTTTAGGTTTAGGATTAGGATTAGATTTAGTTTTAGTGTTAATGTTAAAGCTATGGTTATGTTTACGTTTATGCTACGGGTTAGGTTTTGAGCTAGGGTTAGGGCTATGGCGAGTGTTACTTTTAGGGTTAAGTCTGTTGTAAGTTTTTGGGTGAGGGTTCGGTTTACGTTTAGGGTTAAGGCTAGGGTTATCAATACAGTTAGGTATGATTAGGAAAGTTGTAGGTTTAGAGCTAGGTTTAGGGATAGGGTTAAGTTCAGTGTTAGAGCTAGGGTTAGGGTTTAGAGTAAGGTATAGGTCTAAGTTTATATTTATGGTAAGGGATAGGCTTTGAGTAAGGTTTAAGACTAAGGCTAGTGTTAGGTTTAGGGTTAGAGTTAGGGCTAGGGTTAGGGTTGGGATTATGCTTAGGGCTATATTTAAGCCTAGAATTTGCTCTAGATTTTGTGTTAGGTTAAGGCATAGAATTAGGGCTATGGTTAATGAAAGAGCTAGGATTATTATTAGGGTTAGTTGTAGGCTTAGGGTTATGGCTATGTCTAGTGTTAGTTGTGTTTTTTTTGGTTAGGGTCAGGTTTAGAGATAGGTTTAGTGTTAAAGGCAGGGTCAGTTTTCAGGTTAGAGTTAGAGCTAAGGTTAAAGCCAGAATTGGGACTAGGTTTATGTCTATGGGTAGGGTTAGTCTTTGCGTTAAGTTAAGGGTTATTGTTAGGGCTAAGGCTAGGGTTTTGTTTAGGTCTAGAGGTAGAGTTAAGTCTAGATTTAGGATTAGGTTTAGGTCTACTGCTAGTGTTGGGGTCTGTTTTAGGTATAAGTTTACTGGTAGGGCAAGTGTTACAGTTTGGTCTAGCTTTAGGGTCAGGTTTAGACCTAGGTTAATTTTATCGTCAGAATAAGGGTCAGAGTTAGGATTAAGGTTTGGGATAGTGTTAGAGCTATAATGAGAGATAGGGTTAGGACTATTAATATGGTGAGAGATTTGATTAGGCTGAGGATTAGGGATAGGTCTAGGGTTACCTTTATGCTTAGGGTTTTGCTTAGGGTTAGTGATAGGGTGAAAGCTAGTGTTAGGGGTAGGGGTAGGGATAGGTTTAGGGTTAAAGATAGGTGTAGCGCTCGGATTAGGGCTAGTTTTTGTGTTAGTGTTGGGCTAGGGTTAGGGCAACAGTTAATGTAAGAACCAGGGTTACAATTAGGGTTAGCTTTGGGGTTAGGGTTAGGGGTAGTTCTAGTGTTAGTGTTAGATATTCAGTTATGCTGATATTTAGAGCTAGAGTTATTTTTAGAATTGGAGCCAGGGTCAGGGTTAGTTTTAGTGTTTGAGTTAGGACTTGAATTAGGGCTAAGTTTACTGTTAGGGTTTGGTGTAAGGTTAGCGTCATGTTTAGAGCTAGGGTGAGTGTTAAGATATAGGTCAGGGTCAGGGTAAGTTCTAAGGTTAGGGTTAGGACTCGATTAGGGCTAGGATGAGTTTTTTAGTAGTTCAGTGTTTGGTTTAAGTTAAGGTTTAGTGATAGGTCTATTGCTCGTTTTTGTTTTAGTCCTAGGGTTAGAGTTAGGGCTAGTTTTACAATTAGTATTAGGGATAGGGCTAGTGTTGGTGTTAGGCTTAGACTTATTGTTAGGGGTTACATTTATAATTATGTTAGATCTAGGATTAAACTAGGATTAAGGATATGACAGGGTTAGGGCCAGGGTTAGAGTTATGGTAAGGGATAGATTTAGAACTTGGAATAGGGCTAGTGTGAGAGTTAGAGTTAGTGATAGGGCTAAAATTAGAGTTAGGGTTTGGGATAGGCTGAAATGAGGGCTAGGATTAGGACTAGGGTTAGTGTACAGCTTAGGCCTAGCGATAGGGATAGGGTTAGGTTTAAGTTTAGGATAAAGAATGGTGTTAAAACTAGGTTTAGACGTAGGGTGAGGGATAGAGTTAGGGTTAGGGCTAGAGCTGGGGTTAGGTTTATGATTAACTCCAGGTTTAGGGCTAGGATGAGGGCTAGTGGTTGTATTAGATTCAGGACTAGGATTAGTGCTAGGGCTAATATCAGGTCTAGGGTTATGGTTAATGATAGTTTTAGGGTTAGGCTTATGGCTTTGTCTAGTGTAAAGGTTAGGTTTAACGTAAGGGTCAGGTTTAGAGCTCGGGGAATTATTTGGATTAGGATTTGGCTTAGGTAAGGATTTAGGTTTATGGCTCAAATTAGCATTAGGGTTAGGGTTAGGGATACAGTTAGGTTTTGTTTTAAGTTTCAGATTTGGTTTAGGGTAATTGATATGGTTAGTGTTAGTGATAATAGAGTTATGGTTAGGGTAATTGATAGGGTTAGAGCTTAGGTTGGAACTAGAGTTATGGTTATGAATATGACTTGTCTTAGGGTTAGCATTAGTGTTACACTAGCGTTAGGGTTAGGTTTAGGGTTACTTTTAGCATAAAGTTTAGGTTTTGAGCTAAGGTTAGTGCTAGATTTAGGGATAGGTCTAGGGATAGGATTATGGTAGGTTTAGGTTTAGAGTTAGAGTTAGGGCTAGGGTTATCATTAACATTAGGGTCAGGGTTAAGGTAACGGATAGGGTTAGGTTAGGTTTAGATTTTTTTGAGTTAGAATTATTGATAGGGTTAGGATTAGAGCTGTGGTTTTGTTTAGGTTTATGGTTATGTATATGGTTTGTTCTAGAGTTAGGGCTATGCTGAGTTTAATTTTAGGGTTATGTCTATGGTTAGATATCCGGTTAGAGTTAGGGATAACATTGGGGTTCGGGCTAGGATTATCAATAAATTTAGGTTTAGGGTTAGGGTAATGGGTAGGTTTAGAGCTAGGTTTAGGGCTATGTTAAGTTTAGGATTTGGGTTATGGTTAGTGTGAGAGTTATGTATAGGTCTAGGCTTATGTTTAGGATAAGGGTTAGGCTTTTAGCTACCTTAGGATTAAGGTGATGGCTAAGGTTAATTATAGGGTTAGTGTTAGGGTTAGGGTTATGCTTAGGGCTAGGTATAGGCCTAAAATTATCTCTATGTTTAGAGTTAGGTTTAGGCCTAAGGTTAGGGCTATGGGTAATGTAAGATCTAGGGTTATGATTAGGGGTAGTTTTAGGGTTAGGGTTATGGCTGGGTCTAGAATGAGGTTTAGGTTTTGGTTAGTTTCAGGTTTAGAGGTAAGTATAGTGTTAAAGTCAGGGTCAGTGTTTGGGTTAGAGTTAAATTTAGGGTTCAATCCAGAATTAGGAGTAGGTTTAGGTCTAGGGGTAGAGTTACTGTTTGGATTACGTAAAGGTTTTTTTAGCGCTAGGGCTAGGATTGTGTTTAGGTCTAGAGCTAGAGTTCAGGCTAGATTTAGAATTAGGTTTAGGTCTAGAGCTAGTGGTAGGTTTAGGTTTAGGTATAAAATTACAAGTAGGGCTAGTGTTAGGGTTTTGTTTAGGGTTAGGGTCAGGTTTAGACATAGGGTTTATGTTATGGTCAGAATAAGGGTCAGAGTTAGGGTTAGGGTTTGAAATAGCATTAGAGATAGAAAGGGGTCTAGTTTTAGGACTATTAATAGGGTTAGGTTTGTTTAGCCTAAGGATTATGGATAGGTTTAGGGATACTTTTAGGATAAAGGTTTTGCTCAGGGAAAGGCATAGCGTTAGGGCTAGGGGTAGATTTAAGTTTAGGGTTAAAGGTAGGTTTTAGGGCTCAGATTAGGTCGAGTTTTGTGTGAGGTTTTAAGGCTAGGGTAGGGCATGGCTCATATAAGGACTAGGGTTACAATTAGGGTTAGGGATAGGGGTAGGTCACGTGTTAGGTTTAGGTTTATGATAAGGGTGATATTTATAGCTAGAGTTAGTGTTAGGATATCAGTCAGTTCTGGGTTTGTTTTAGGGTTAGAGTTTGGACTGGAATTAGGGCTAGGTTTACTTTAGGGTTCAGTTTAAGTTTAGGGTGGTGATTAGAGCTAGGATGAGTGTTAGGATATAAATCAGGTTCAGGGTTATTTTTAAGGTTATGATTAGGACTCGACTTAGAGCTAAGGTTACTCTAGCTGTAGTGCTAGGGTTTGGTTTAATTTAAGGTTAGTGTTAGGCCATTTGCTCGGTTTTGTTGTAGTGCTATGTTTAGGGTTAGGGCTAGTTTTATGATTAGCTTTAGGGTTAGGGATAAGATTATGGTTAGGTTTACGTTTAAGACTAGATTTAAGGCTAGGATTAGGGCTAAGTTTTATGTTAAGTTTAGGGCAAGAATTAGGGCTAGGACTAATGTCAGGTCTAGGTTTATAGTTAGTGATATTTTTAGGATTAAGTTTATGGCTAGGTCAATTTAAAGTGTTACGTTAGGGAAAGGGTCAGATTAAGAGCTGGGGTATTATTAGGGTCAGGGTCAGTCTTCGAGTTTGGGTTAGGTTAAGGTTTAGGGTTAAGGCTCAAATTAGCATTAAGTTAGAATTACGGTTAGGGTAATGGATAGTGTTAAGTTTAGGGTTCAGGTTAGGTTTAAGGTAATGGATATGGTTAGGGTTTGTGATAGGTTTAGGGTTAGGCCAAGGGTTAACATTAAAGTTATGGATATTTTTAGAGTAATGTATAGAATTAAACCTAGGGTTAGGGCTAGGATAATGGTTAGGAGTAGGTCTAGAGTTATTGTTATGGACAGGGATAGGGCAAGGGTTACACTTAGGATTAGGTTTGGGGATGGTTTAGGGTTTGAGCTAGGATTTTTGGATGGCTAAGGTTAATTTAGGGTTTGGTCTAGGTTTATGGTCATGGTTAGTGTAATGGTTAGTGCTATGGTTATTATTAGGGTTAGGGTAATAGGTTTAGATGTCAGGTTAAATATAGGATTAGGTTGAGGTTAGTTCTAGGTTTAAGTTTAGGATTAGGGTTAGGGTTTGAGCTAGCTTAGATTTAGTGTTAGGGTTAGTTTTACTGTTAGTTCTAGGGTTAGGTTTATGTTTAGAGTTAGGGTAGGTTTAGCTTTAGGTCTAGTGTTATCATTAGGGTTAAGTTTAGGATTACAGTATTGGGTATGGTTCAAACTAGGATTAGAACTGGTGTGAAGGATAGGATTAGGGCTGTGGTTAGGGTTAGGTTTAGGGTTAGTTTAAGTGTAAGGATTAGGGATTGAGCTAGATTTAGGGATAGGATGAGGGTTAGGGTTACAGTCTTGGCTAGGGTAGTGTTAGGATTACGTTTAGGGCTAGGGTTAGCATTAGTTTTAGGGTTATGGTTAGTGTAATGGATAGAGTTAGAGCTAGGGTTTGGGCTATGGTTACAGTTAGGGTTAGGGCTAGAGTTAGGGTGAGGTTTAGGGTTTGGGCTAGGGTTATGTTTAGAGTAAGGTTTATGGTTACAGCTAGGTTTAGGGGTAGAATGAGGGTTAGGCTTATGGTTAGTGCTAGGTTTAGGGTTAGGGTTATGCTTAGACTTCGTCTACTGTTAGGATTAGTTTTTGGGTTAGGGTTAGGATAATGTTTAGAGTTAGGGTTTTGTAAGGGTAAGTGTCAGTGTTTAGGTTAGGATTAGGTTTAGGTTTAGGTCCAGAATGAGGACTAGGGTAAGTCTAGGGGTAGAGTTAGTGTTTGGTTTAGGTTAAGAGTTATTGTTAGGACTAAGGCTAGGGTTCTGGCTATATTTAGAATTAGGTTTAGGTCTAGGGCTAGTGTTAGTGTTAGGTTTAGGGTTAGGGTTATTGATAGGGCTAGTGTTCAGGTTTCGGAAAAGTGTTAGGATCAGGTTTAAACTTAGGTTTAGTGTTAGGGTCAGAATATGGGTCAGCGTTAGGTTTAGGGTTTGGGTCAAGTTTAGAGCTAGATTGAGGGCTATGTTTAGGACTAGTAATAGAGTTAGGATTTGGGGTATACATAGAATTAGGGTTAGGACTATTGTAGCAATAGGTTGAGGGTTTGACTAAGTGTAAGAAATAGGGTTAGAGCTAGGATTAGGACTAGGGATAGGGTTAAGTGTAGGGCCAGGGTTAGGGTTAGGGTTAAAACTAGGGTTAGGCCTTGGATTAGGGCTAGGTTTTGTTTTAGGTTTAGGGCTATGGCTAATTTAAGAACTGGCATTACGATTAACACTAGTTTTAAGTTTATGTTTAGGTTGAGGTCTAGTCTTAGGATTAGGTTTAGGGATAGGGTGATGTGTGGAGCTAGGTTTAGTGTTAAGGTCAGCGTCAGGGTTAGTATTAGTTGTAGGGTTAGGGTTAAGACTCAAATTAGGTGTAGGGTTAGGGCTAGGTGTAGGGTTAGGGTTTGGTTTAGGTTAAAGGTTTAGGTTATTAGGGCTAGGGCTAGGTTTTTGTTTAGGTCTTGGGCTAGAGATGACT